>NC_052324.1:25249538-25469420 GCF_016432855.1 Salvelinus namaycush
GATGTGTCTTTATGTTGTGTTCAGGAGGAAACCAGGAAGAAGCCCAAGATGACCATAATGGAGTCAGCCCAGCCTGGTAGTCAGCCCCTCTGCACTGTTGACGTCTAGGAACCATCACTGCAACCAATCTAACATGGCACTGACCAATGGTAGCCATAGTCACTGTCCGATTTTAAAAGCCACTCCACCAATCTATCATCCAATTATGCATCATTGTAAAATGGCAATAGAACTGGACATTTGTAGTATAGCGGTGGTCATCTTCTTAGCACTGTTTATTATTTTACTCCAAAGGTATTTTTGATTCATTGTTAGTGGGTAGGAATAGGACAAATGCACTAACAGACAGTAGAGTTAACACCATCTACCTCTAGATGCAATCTCTACACAGTGGCATTTCTATAAATTGAACCTTAGGGGTTGCAGACAGATCGGTTGAGATGACTTGACATGTATCTATGATCCACAAGAAATTGTCAGCCTGTTTACTGTGCGTAGTAATAACTGCTGACAACCACTAGACCCCTCACCCCTCCATTTATATTGCATTGATTGAATTTATTATATTCTCCAAATATATATATATATATATATAACCTAAAGTACCTGAGACTGAACATTCCTAACAGGTTTCCTTGTATACTTAAAGCATTGCCTATTCTCACGGATTAGTTTGCTCTCTCTGCTTTTGCTATACAGGTACGCCGTGGGAAAGTAATTTATATGCTGTTGTCATTGGACATTATTGATAATTGATGTCATGTATAATTTGGATGGTGATTGGGGTTTTTGAGTATGCTTTGGCTAAAGAAAGGCCAACTTATGTTTTCATTTGCTTGTGAACCTGTTAAGAAAAAAGTTATATATTCAAATGCATCGTTTGCTGTCCACTCATATACTTGGTTTTGGGGTTTATTTATTTTTTGTTATTTTCTTACTTTTAACCTTTTTTCTCCCCAATTTTGTGGTATTCAATTGGTAGTTACAGTCTTGTCTCATCATTGCAACTACCGTACGGACTCAGAGGCGAAGGTCGAGAGCCATGCGTCCTCCGAAACATGACCCAACCAAGCCGCACCAATGTGTCGGAGGAAACACCGTGTATGCACCCGGCCCGCCACAGGAGTCGCTAGCGTGCGATGGGACAAGGACATCCTTGTCGGCCAAACGGTCGCGGCCGGCTGCGACAGAGCCTAGACTCAAACCAGGATCTCTAGTGGCACAGCGCCTTAGACCACTGCACCACACGGGAGGCCCCAGTCATATACTTGTTACATGCTCACGGTCTTTAGTACGAGAAATGCATTTTGAATTGATTAGGGAACGGACGTTTATCTCGAGACCTATTAAGCGGGACTAATGAGTATAATTGCCTTTTTGTTTTGGAAGCACAGGATGAAACATATCAATGGACAGCTGACAGCTAGACGGATCAGCCTTGTTAAGATCCTGTTGCCATGTTAGCACTACAGACAGAACACAAGCACCAGGGCTTGGAGTACTGTAGTCATTGAGAAGATATACAAGGTAGTTACATATTTAAGAAGACCGGGAAGAAAAAAAAATCCTGTTTATTTTTTTCCTCTGTTAGCCGCTTAATTATTTTTTGACTATTTAAAGCAAAACAATACAACACGCAGGCCATCTTACTATTTGGTACAGTTCAGCTGCTGTGATAGACATTTTGCATCATGATAATGTGGCCAGTGGCACTTTGCTTCTTGAAAGTCCAATATCTTAACTTGACTGCTAACCTGCAAAACATTAAAGGACTTTAACAACAGTGGACAAATGGGAAAAACAAAACGACTTTGGATTTTCCCTTTATAAACGGATAGGAAAACAATTGGCTACCTGTTGCCTTAGTTCACCCATTTCATGTAGGGCTCCCCAGAGCACAGGTCCCCCCTTAAAGGGAAATGGATAGACCAAGCCTCTTACTTGATACAGCATTTATTGTTTGTAATAATATGACAAGACAGTAATATTCATATTTTGAAAGAATTGCCTTTAGTATATATGGATTTTAAATACGTTTGTTTGCGATCAATCACATTTTCAAGCATTGATATGTGGAACTGCGATCCTCTCCTCAAAAGGCAATCTACAGAAATGAAGTTGGTACACTTTACCTCTTAACAAAATACGATCATGTCATTATTACATCTGATAGCTAAAGGAGCAGTGTGAACCAAAGCTTAGTCTTATGCATTTTTATAGAATACTGTAGGTTGCTGCACATAGTACATGAAAGGGAAAAAAAGATGCAATACCTGCTAGAACAAAATATAAATTGCTGTGCATTCATTGTGTGAAGTATTTGGTTTGTGTGGCTTTTCCTGAATGTCGACTGCACCTTAACACTTCATCGTATATGGGAACAAGGCTGCTGTGTTAGAGTAGATTGCTTTACCAATGTGCTTCCCCCTGTGTGTTCTGTCTTACCAAGTGTGTGTGAAAATGCTTTTTACACTTGGAAGTTATTTGCTAGATATTGCTGCCTAGAAAATGAAGTATGTAACTGCGACTTGGGATAGCTGACTCAGTGAAATTCGTTTATGCAAATAAAGTTGTCATGGCTGGCTCCTGCTTTGAAATGACCCCTGCTTGTATTAGTCATCAAGGGATCTTTTTATTTTTAAGTTGTAAAACAATATTACACCGCAAGGCAGTATTTAAAATAAAAAATAAAAATGCAGTGTTATCCTGCCCCTAATGGTACAGTATAAGAACTACAGAATCCATATAACGTTGATTACATATTAACGTGTAGAAAACAATTGAACTTAATAAACAGATAGTGAGACTGCAAAGGGTCAAAGGTTGTGCTATTAAGTTGTGGTTGTCTCTTCTGGCTTCTCGCTAGTGCCCTGGGTCATTTCTTCAGGTTTCTCACTGCTGCTCTTGGAGCTGTAATCCACCCTCTCAAAGAGCAGCAGCATCTCACAGTGCATGGTCTGGGGGAAGAGGTCCACAGCCATTGCCCGCACCGGACGGAACGGAGCTCCACGTACACGGTTGGAGGGAGCCCTGCACAGACTACACAGAGATCGAATTTAGAACCAGAAGAATCCCCATGGAGATGACATACTGAATGTTTGGCCTACACGTGCAGAACGAAAAGGATAGGGTATTATACTCACTCTATGAAGTTGTTCATGGCTGCCTTGGCATTGCATGCCACATAAACCAGCCTTTTCAGATGCTCCGCTCTTCTGATTGCCAGAATGACCTTTGAATCTAGATGGTAGACAATCAATTACTGTCACTCAATTGAAATATACAGTGCATGGACAAACTGATTCAGTATATTTTGTAACATACGTAAGCCCGCTCTCGGTGGGTCCACGATGGCTGTGATGCTGGGGGATACGACAGCGTTGAGCACCATCTGGAACACATCTTCAGCCTTTCCGCAGTGGAACTCAATATTACTCAGCCCTGAAATATTTCAGTCACAGTCAGGTTCTCTCTCATAGCACTAGAGCAAATGTATTGGGGATTGATTAGGCAGAGGGTCGGGAATATTCAAAAGAGTTAGATATTAGATTTGAACATGTACTGTATGTCAGGCTTAACTCTTTCTGGCCTCATTGGTCAAGTGGCAGTAGATGCCAGGCACCAACATGATTAAGCCTCTTACCATTGATCTTCGCGTTGACTTTGGCATCCTTCACTGCTTCCTGACACATCTCTATCCCAATCACCTTCCTCACCCTCTGGAGGACACAGGGTGCGGCTCATAGTGTCAACAGAGAAAGGGACTATTCCATTTCCAGACAGATTGATCCATACAGTTGTAGTCAGGGTTGTGTTAAATACCATTTCAGTTTACTTCCTTAACTGAAAAGTGATTGACCCCCAACCCTGCTTGTTATGTATGTAGGATGCCATGTGTCTTTATTTATAAGTCAACGAACACATTTCTCTTGTTCTCTATAGTACCTTAGCCAGGGAGATGCCAATGGTTCCTGTCCCGCAGCATACGTCCAGCACAGTGCTGTCCTTGTCCAGCTGGGCCCATTCTCCTACAGCTGAGTACAGCACCTCTGCTGCCCCTGTGTTCACCTGGTCAATGACATACAGTGAGTATAATAAGTATTCATCCCCCTTGGATTTTTTCGCTGTGTTACAACATGGGATTGAAATATAATTGTGATTTTTGTGGGTCAATGGATAGGATACGCAATAATGTCAAAAGGGAAAACAAAATTAATAAAATTGTAATAATTAAAATATAGTTCTTGTATAAGTATTCATCCCCTTTGTTGAGGAAAGCCTAAATTAGTTCAGGAGTAAAATGTGGCTTTGCAAATCACATAAAAAGTTACACTGATCAAAAATATAAAGTGTTGGTTCCATGTTTCATGAGTCGAAATAAAAGATCCCAGAGATTTTCCATATGCACATAATGCTTATTTCTCTCAAATTTGTTACATCCCTGTTAGTGAGCATTTCTTCTTTGCCAAGATGATCCATCCACCTGACAGGTGTGGCATATCAAGAAGCTGATTAAACAGCAGGATAATTACACGTGCACCTTGTGCTGGGGACAATAAAAGGCCTCTTTAAAATTTGCAGCTGTCATACAACAGAATGCCACATACGTCTCAAGTTGAGGGAGCATGCAATTGACATGCTGACTGCAGGAATGTCCACCAGAGCTGTTGACAGCGAATTGAATGTTCATTTCTCATCAATAAGCCGCCTCCAACGTCATTTTAGAGAATTTGGCAGTACGTCCAACCGGCCTCACAACCACAGACCACGTGTTCCCATGCCAGCCCAGGACCTCCACATCCGGCTTCTTCACCTGCCGGATTGTCTGAGACCAGCCATCCAGACAGCTGATGAAACTGTGGGTTTGCACAACCAAAGAATTTCTGCACAAAATGTGTCAGAAACAGTCTCAGGGAAGATCATCTGTGTGCTTGTTGTCCTCACAAGGGTCTTGACCTGACTGCATTTCGGCGTCGTAACAGACTTCAGAGGGCAAATGCTCATATTTGATGGCCACTGGCACGCTGGAGAAGTGTGCTCTTCAAGGATTAATCGCGGTTTCAACTGTCACTCGGCAGATGGCAGACAGCGTGTATGGCGTCGTCTGGGCGAGCGGTTTGCTGATGTCAACGTTGTGAACAGAGTGCCCCATGGTGGCGGTGAGGTTATGGTATGGGCAGGCTACGGACAACGAACATAATTGCATTATATCAATGGCAATTTGAATGCAGAGATACCGTGACAAGACACTGAGGCCCATTGTTGTGCCATTCATACACCGCCATCACCTCATGTTTCAGCATGATAATGCATGGCCCCATGTCGCAAGGATCTGTACACAATTCCTGGAAGCTGAAAATGTCCCAGCTCTTCCATGGCCTGCATACTCACCAGACATGTCACCCATTGAGCACGTTTGGGATGCTCTGGATCGACATCCAGTTTCCGCCAATAACCAGCAACTTCGCACAGCCATTGAAGAGGAGTGGGACAACATTTCACAGGCCACAATAAACAGCCTGATCAACTCTATGCAAAGGATATGTCGCGCTGCAAGAGGCAAATGGTGGTCACACCAGAATACTGACTGGTTTTCTGATCCACGTCCCTACCTTTATTTTAAGGTATCTGTGAACAACTGATGTATATCTGTATTCCCAGTAATGTGAAATCCATAGATTAGGGCCTAATGAACTTGTTTCAATTAACTGATTTCCTTATATGAACTGTAACTCAGTACAATCTTTGAAATTGTTGCATGTTGCTTAATATTTTTGTTCAGTGTACATGGACTCACTATGTCAAACAATAGGGGTTTACATGATTTTAGAATGACTACCTCTTCCTCTGTCCCCCATACATACAACATCTATAAGGTGCCTCAGTCAAGTATTGCATTTCAAACACAGATTCAACTACAAAGACCAGGAAGCTTTTCAAAAACCTCAAAAGAAGGGCAGTGATTGGAATATGGGTAACAATAACAAATCAGGCATTGAATATCTCTTTAAAGATGGTCAGGTTAATAATTATGCTGTGGATGACGTATTAAACCACCCAGAAACATTGAAGATAATCATCCTTCTGAGTTGCAGCACAGGAAGGAAACTGCTCAGGATGTCACCATGAGGCCATTGGAGTTCAATGGCTTTGATGGGAGAAAACTGAGGATGGATCAACATTGTAGTGACTCTACAATAATGACCAACAGTGCATTCAGAAAGTATTCACACCCCTTGACTTTTTCCACATTTTGTTACGTTACAGCCTTATTCTAAAATTGATTCAATTGACCCCCCCTCTCATCAATCCACACACAATAACCCCTAATGACTAAGAAAAAAAAGTTTTTTATACATTTTTGCAAATGTATAAAGAATTACCATCTGAAATATCACATTTACATAAGTATTCATACCCCTTTCCTCATTACTTTGTGGAAGCACCTTTGGCAGCGATTACAGCCTGGAGTCTTCTTGGGTATGACGCTACAAGCTTGGCACACCTGTATTTGGGGAATTTCTCCCATTCTTGTCTGCAGATGATCTCAAGCTCTGTCAGGTTGGATGGGGAGCGTCACTGCACAGATATTTTCAGGTCTCTCCAGAGATGTTTGATTGGGTTCAAGTTCGGGCTCTGGCTGGCTGTGTGCTTAGGGTAGTTGTCCTGTTGAAAGGTGAACCTTCGCTCAGTCTGAGGTCCTGAGTGCTTTGGAGCAGGTTTTCATCAAGGATCTCTCTGTACTTCGTTCCGGTCATCTTTCCCTCGATCCTGACTAGTCTCCCAGTCCCTGCCACTGAAAAACATCCCCACAGCATGATGCTGCCACAACCATACTTCGCCAAAGGGATGGTGCCAGGTTTCCTCCAGACGTGACGCTTGGCATTCAGGCCAAAGAGTTCAATCTTAGTTTAATCAGACCAGATAATCTTGTTTCTCATGATCTGAGTGTCTTTAGGTGCCTTTTGGCAAACTCCAAGCAGGCTGTCATGTGCCTTTTACTGAGGAGTGGCTTCCGTCTGGTCACTCTACCATAAAGGCCTGATTGGTGGAGTGCTGCAGTAATGGCTGTCCTTCTGGAAGGTTCTCCCATTTCCACAGAGGAACTCTGAAACTCTGTCAGCGATGATCGGGTTCTTGGTCACCTCCCTGACCAAGGCCCTTCTCCCCCGATTGCTCAGTTTGACCAGGTGGTCAGCTCTAGGAAGAGTCTTGGTCGTTCCAAACTTCTTCCATTTTTTTTTTTTTTTTTTTTTTTTAATTTTCTCCCATTTTCTCCCCAATTTTCGTGGTATCCAATCGCTAGTAATTACTACCTTGTCTCATCGCTACAACTCCCGTACGGGCTCGGGAGAGACGAAGGTCGAAAGCCATGCGTCCTCCGAAGCACAACCCAACCAGCCGTACTGCTTCTTAACACAGCGCGCCTCCAACCCGGAAGCCAGCCGCACCAATGTGTCGGAGGAAACACCGTGTACCTGGCCCCCTTGGTTGGCGCGCACTGCGCCCGGCCCGCCACAGGAGTCGCTGGAGCGCGATGAGACAAGGATATCCCTACCGGCCAAACCCTCCCTAACCCGGACGACGCTATGCCAATTGTGCGTCGCCCCACGGACCTCCCGGTCGCGGCCGGCTGCGACAGAGCCTGGGCGCGAACCCAGAGACTCTGGTGGCGCAGTTAGCACTGCGATGCAGTGCCCTAGACCACTGCGCCACCCGGGAGGCCCTAAACTTCTTCCATTTAAGAATGATGGAGGCCACTGTGTTCTTGGTGACCTTCAATTCTGCAGACATGTTTGGGTACCCTTCCTCAGATCTGTGCCGACACAATCCTGTCTCGGAGCTCTACAGACAATTCAACTGTTATTGGTCACATACACATGGTTAGCAGATGTTAATGCGAGTGTAGTTCCGACAGATTACTTGTTAGATATTACTGCACAAACAATTTCCCAACAACTACCTAATACACACAAATCTAAAGGGGTGAATGAGAATATGTACATATAAATATATGGATGAGAGATGGCCGAGTGGCATAGGCAAGGTGCAATAGATGGTATAAAACTCAGTATATAAACTCAGCAAAAAACATTTTTACAGGATGGCAACAACAACTACCCGAGTTACACCAGGAACGCACAATCCCTCCATCAGTGCTCAGACTGTCCGCAATAGGCTGAGAGAGGCTGGACTGAGGGCTTGTAGGCCTGTTGTAAGGTAGGTCCTCACCAGACATCACTGGCAACAACGTCGCCTATGGGCACAAACCCACCGTCGCTGGACCAGACAGGACTGGCAAAAAGTGTTTTTCACTGACAAGTCGTGGTTTTGTCTCACCAGGGGTGATGTTCGCATTTGCGTTTATCGTCAAAGGAATGAGCACTACACTGAGGCCTGTACTCTGGAGCGGGATCCATTTGGAGGTGGAGGGTCCGTCATGGTCTGGGGCGGTGTGTCACAGCATTATCGGACTGAGCTTGTTGTCATTGCAGGCAATCTCAACATTGTGTGGTACAGGGAAGACATCCTCCTCCCTCATGTGGTACTCTTCCTGCAGGCTCATCCTGACATGACCCTCCAGCATGACAATGCCACCAGCCATACTGCTCGTTCTGTGTGTAATTTCCTGCAAGACAGGAATGTCATTGTTCTGCCATGGCCAGCGAAGAACCCGGATCTCAATCCCATTGAGCACATCTGAGACCTGTTGGATCGGAGGGTGAGGGCTGGGGCCATTCCCCCCAGAAATGTCCGAGAACTTGCAGGTGCCCTGGTGGAAGAGTGGAGTAACATCTCACAGCAAGAACTGACACATCTGGTGCAGTCAATGAGGAGGAGATGCACTGCAGTAATTAATGCAGCTGGTGGCCAAATCAGATACTGACGGTTACTTTTGATTTTTGACCCCCCCTTTGTTCAGGGACACATTTCCATTTCTGTTAGTCACATGTCTGTGGAACTTGTTCGGTTTATGTCTCAGTTTTTTAATCTTGTTCATACAAATATTTACACATGTTAAGTTTGCTGAAAATAAACGCAGTTGGCAGAGTGAGAGGACGTAGTGGCTCGGGTGGTTGTTGTCCTTGATCTTTTTGGCATTCCTGTGACATCGGGTGCTGTAGGTGCCATGGAGGTCAGGTAGTTTTTCCCCCGGTGATGCATTGTGCAGACCGCACCACCCTCTGGAGAGCCTTGCGGTTGAGGGCGGTGCAGTTGCCATACCAGGCTGTGATACAGCCCGACAGGATACTCTCAATTGTGCATCTGTAAAAGTTTATCAGAGTTTTGGGTGACAAGCCAAATTTCTTCAGCCTCCTAAGGTTGAAGAGACGCTGTTGCGCCTTCTTCACCACACTGACTGTTTGGGTGGACCATTTCAGTTGTCTGTGATATGTACGCCTAGGAACGTAAAACTTTCCACCTTCTCCACTGCTGTCCCTTCGATGTAGATAGGGGGGTGCTCGCTCTGCTGTTTCCTGAAGTCCACGATCATCTCCTTTGTTTTGTTGACATTGAGGTTGTTTTCCTGACACCACACTCTGTGTGCCCTCATCTCCTCCCTGTAGGCGGTCTCGTGGTTGTTGGTAATCAAGCCCACTACTGTTGTGTCGTCTGCAAACTTGATGATTGAGTTGGAGGAGTGCACGGCCACGCAGTCATGGGTGAACAGGGAGTTTGGAGGGGGCTGAGCACACACCCTTGTGGGGCCCCAGTGTTGAGGGTCAGCGAAGTGCAGATGTTGTTTCCTACCTTCACCACCTGGGGGCGGCCAGTCAGAAAGTCCAGGACCCAATTGCACAGGGCGGGGTTGAGACCCAGGGCCTCCAGCTTGATGATGAGCTTGGAGAGTACTATGGTGTTGAATGCTGAGCTGTTGTCAGTGAATAGCATTCTTACATAGGTATTATATTTGGGATAGGGCAGTGTGCAGGCGATTGCATCGTCTGTGGACCTGTTGGAGCGGTATGCAAACTGAAGTGGGTCTAGGGTGGCAGGTAAGGTGGAGGTGATATGATCCTTGACTAGTCTCTCAAAGCATTTCATGAGGACAGAATTGAGTGCTACGGGGCGGTAGTCATTTAGTTCAGTTACCTTTGCCTTCTTGGGTACAGGAACAATGGTGGCCAGCTTCAAGCATGTGGGGACAGCAGACTGGGATAGGGATTGGTTGAATATGTCCATAAACACACCAGCCAGCTGGTCTGCGCATGCTCTGAGGACATGGCTAGGGATGCTGTCTGGGCCAACAGCCTTGCGAGGGTTAACACGTTTAAATGTTTTACTCACGTCGGGCCATGGAGAAGGAGAGGGGGGAGCAGTCCTTGTTAAAGGGCCGCTCCGTCTGCCCCTTCTGCGGCGCTGTTGTTTTTGGTCGGCTTCTGGGATTAGATCCATTGTCCTGGGTGGTGGTCCAAACAGAGGTTCCGCTTTGGGAAAGTCGTATTCCTGGTCGTAATGTTGGTAAGTTGACGTCGCTCTTATATCCAATAGTTATTCTCGGCTGTATGTAATAAGACTTAAGATTTACTGGGATAACAATGTAATAAATAAAAAACTAAATACTGCATAGTTTCCTAAGGACTAGAAGCGAGGCGACCATCTCTGTCAGCGCCATCTTCCATCGACCTCATGGCTTGGTCTTCCTTCGACCTCATGATAAGCACTGTCAACTGTAGGACCTTTACATAGACAGGTCTGTGCCTTTCCAAATAATGTCCAATCAATTGAATTTACCACAGGTGGACTCCAATCAAGTGGTAGAAACATCTCAAGGATGATCAATGGAAACAGGATGCACCTGAGCTCAATTTTAAGTCCCATAGCATACTTAATTAAATAAGGTATTTCAGTTTTTTATTTGTAATACATTTGTAAAAACCTGTTTTCACTTTGTCGTTATGGGGTAGTGTGTGTAGATTGAGGATGTATTTATTTATTTAATCGATTTTAGAATAAGGCTGTAACATAACAAAATGTGGAAAAGGTCAAGGGGTCTGAATACACTGTAAATGACATAGTGAAAATATTACAAAACATGCATCCTGTATGGAACAAGGCACTAAAATAATACTGAAAAAAAAGCACTGCAAAGGAACACACTTTTTGGCCTAAATGCAAAGCCTTATGTTTGGGGCAAATCCAACAACACATCACTGAGTAATTGCCTCCTTATTTTCAAGCATGGTGGTGGCTGAATCATGGTATGGGTATGCTTGACATCGTTAAAGACTGGGGAGTTTTCAGGATAAGAATTAATGAGATGGAGCTAAGCACAGGCAAAATCCTAGACGAAAACCTGCTTCACACCATACACTGGGAGAGGATTTCCCCTTTCAGCAGGACAACAACCTACAATACAAGGCCAAATCTACACTGGAGTTGCTTACCAGGAAGACAGTACATGTTACAGTTTTGACTTAAATCTTTACTTAAAATCTGCTTTTTGAGTTAAAATGGCTGTCAAGCTATGACCACCAACATCTTGAATTTGTTTTATATTGTACAATCCAGGTATGCAAAGCTCTTAGAGACATAAAAAAAGACTAGGAGCGGTAATCGCTGCCAAATGTGTTTCTTTCTAACATGTATTGACTCAGGGGTGGTGAATACTTATCTAATCAATCAAGTGTTTTATTTTTCATTAATCTTTAAAAAGTTAGAATTTGTCTTTTGTGTAGATCGTTGACAAAAAATGACAATTAAATAATTCCCCCCCCCACTTTGAAACAATAAAATGTGAAGAAATCCAAGGGGATGAATACTTATGATACCCACTGTATTTTACAGCTATAGAACAGAGTTCATAGTGCTGTACCTCAGAGACACTAACTTGGAGGTTCTTAAAATGGTGGAGGAAATACAACATACAGAATCTCAATATAATGACATATAATTTAAAAAACAATGCCAAATGGACCGAAGATGGTAAGTAAATAGGATGAAGACTCTACAGCTACGATATGTGACATGGGATACTCACCTGGAAGAAAGAATGGGGGGATATCCTGAACTTCAGGCCAAGAAGCTCCTCGTGAATACACTCCTCTCCAGCTACCAGCTCACACGGCAAGTCCTCCGGGTTAGGGGATTGCCTTAGTGAATACAACATTATCTGTCAATCACAACATTTCCATGTGCATTCTCACACCGTTAAATTGTTATTTTTCTAATGATCTTACCTTTGTCCCTCTGACACAAAGTACAGAGCGGTTACACCACTCTCTTTCCCGTCACCCTCTGTGAAATACTCTTTCAAAGAGCTCTTCAGGACATTTAGTTCTTTTTCCTCAAGTTTCTGCAAAGTAGAAAAGGCGAGAATAAATGACAGGATTTGAAAGGAGAGTCACTACACTTATATTGTTCAGCTAAAGAATCCAGTGATGAATGTAGTGATTCTTAGATCAGAACGCATAATGTGTACATTTCTGTACCACAGCCCAAGCTTATATTTTTTATTTAAGCAATAAGGCCCGAGAACGTGTGGTATATGGCCAATATACCACGGCTAAGGGCTGTTCTTTTGCACGACGCAACGCCTTATTGCTATTATAAACTGGTTACCAACGTAATTAGAGCAGTTAAAATAAATGTTTTGTCATACTTGTGGTATACGATCTGATATCACAGCTTTCAGCCAATCAGCATGCAGGGCTTGAACCACCCAGTTTATAATGTAATATTAACCACATTGAAGAATGTTTTATTTGTACCTGTGGGTTAAAGAACACCATAGCCATGGCCTGCTTGGTTCTTGTGGTCCGCACTGTTAGCTGCTTCCAGTGGCCCTCGTATGTCTCAGGGCTGTACACTGAGTATGGGGTTGTCCTGTGTAGATAAACAAATTATGGGTCAAAAGAAGGTGATAACATTATTTACATCTAGCACCCCCATTTTTCTAGCCTGGTGGTCCTAGAGCTGTTGAAGCTATATAGTTGACAACCAGAAAAGTTGTCTATTCAGCAGAAACAGATCTGAGGCCACCAGGCTATTGTATTGCCGTGTGCAGCATTATTTTGGATTCCTTCTTGTTGCATGCTAAAACCAGTATATAGGTCAAATATTGTATATAGGGCAGATCTGATACATTGGCCAGAATATTTAACTGAGACGTGACATTGAGTCCTGTGATCAGGGCGGGATCAGTGCAGGACAGAGATGAGGCCTCCCTCTCAGTAAGACGACATTAATACCTGATGAATTTCTGGAACTCACTGACCACTCGCTTGGCCTCAGTGGTGACATGGATGCTGTCTGAGGGCCCCACCACGGCACAGGAGCCCCCTTTGTACTTCCCCAGTCTGAAGCCTATGGTCTTATCCTCTTCATTCGCTCCAATACCAATGACAAACTCACACTTGTTCCTGTATTCAACCTGCATGATAAGAGTAGGGGAAAGAAGAAGACTATTTTCAAAGGGATGCTTAGGGTCAAAGTTCAGCATGTGCATACCCAGGCAGGGACTGAAGTCAGTGTATGTATTTCGTTAAGACACCAGGTTGTCAAACGCCTTGCTAGTAGCTGAGATACTCATTTTCAGCAGGATGATCAAACGGCCAGAGTGCATCTGGATTTAGTTCAATCAACCCCACAACGAAATAGCCATAATGATTTCAGGTTCTTGATGTGACTAAAATCTTTACAAGCTGCGACAGCAAAGGTTCACCCCAGGTTGCCAGGGCAGGCAGCCATATGTAGGCCTATTATAAACAGGTCGTTCGAGCCCTGGATGCTTATTGGCTGAAAGCCGTGGTATATGAGACAATATACCACAGGTATGACGCAAAACTACTTGTTTACTAATTACGTTGGTAACCTGTTTATTATCTCAATAAGACCCCTCAGGGGTTTGTGGTATATGGCCAATATACCACAGCTAAGGGCTGTATCCAGGCACTCTGCATTGCGCATATGAACAGCCCTTTGGCGTGGTATTTATTTATTTTTTCACCTTTATTTAACCAGGTGGGCTAGTTGAGAACATGTTCTCATTTACAACTGCGACCTGGCCAAGATAAAGCAAAGCAGTTCGACACATACAACAACACAGAGTTACACATGGAATAAACAAACATACAGTCAATAATACAGTAGAAAAAAGTCTATATACAGTGTGTGCAAATAAGGTAGGATAAGGGAGGTAAGGCAATAAATAGGCCATGGTGGCGAAGTAATTACAATATAGCAATTAAACACTGGAATGGTAGATGTGCAGAAGATGAAAGTGCAAGTAGAGATACTGGGGTGCAAAGGAGCAAGATAAATAAATAAATAAATACAGTATGGGGATGAGGTAGTTGGATGGGCTATGTACAAGTGCAGTGATCTGTGAGCTGCTCTGACATATTGGCCATATACCACACCCCCTCAGGCCTTATTGCTTAAATATAACATCCTGGGGTCTCAAAACAACAGCACTAAGAGAGGTTTCTACAGTATTGCATTGTACCTGTGACGGAGATGGGCGAATTTCTTCCAGAGGGCAACACATTCTCTTGTACTTCTCCTTCTGCACAAACAGCCAGGGCAGCATCGCTTTGTTGGTGTTGCCTATTTCTCTGAACAGAAAATGGGAGGACATAATAACATGATGTACAGTCAGTTTTCCTTTGTGTAGTTTGAGTAACAGACTTCTCTGTAGGCAATTGTTATTAAAGACATACTCAAATAAAGACATCCAATTGTTATGTTCATTAGAGCAAAGGAAGGACCAGATAAAGGCCTTAAAGTCATCTATAAACTATGAAGTCATCTCATTAGTACATTTCTGTGGTGTCTTTCATGGCAGGATATAATAAGACAGGATATAATGCAATAGACTGCAGTAATCCTATCGATGCCCCACTTGAGGTTATTCTTGTGAAGTGAACCAGAAGCCACACATGGCATGGGTCGATACACATCTCTGTACCTGGCCAGTCTCTGCAGCACCCCCTCCACCTCCTGCTCCTTCCTCCTCAGCTGCTCCTCATAAGGCACATTCCACAGGGGCGTCACCACGTTGGCAATCTGTATGCTGAGCGGCGCCTCGTCCTCCTCTGCCTCCTGCCGCTTGGAGGGGGGCTGCCCGGCACTCCCGGCCTCATCCCGCCCCCTCTTCCTGAGCATAGGGTCCGCCTTGGGCTTGGCCAGGCGCACACTAAGCACCCGGCCCTTCCACTGCATGCCGTGCACCATCTTCATGGCCTTGTCCCTCTCCTCTTCGTTCTTGAAGGTGACGAAGGCAAACGTCTGCTTCCCGAACAGTTTGATCTTGTGCGGGTTAAGGCGATGCTTCTCCAGGAACTTCTTCAGGTCGTTGAAACCGATGAATTTGGGAAGGTTCTGGATCTCCACTTTGAAGATCTCAGAGGTGAAGAGGTCCGCTTGGACGTAGCGGTACAGATTATTAGGGTCGGAAGAAGCTGCTTCTTCTCCTCCACCTTCAGCTTTGGGTTCATCTGTTTTCACCCCATATTCTTTGGGGTCAGATGTCTTCTCCTCTTTCAGTGATGGAGAACCTACCACTGGGATGTCACCAACATCTGTCATGTTCTGTTTGAGGGGGATAGTTGACATCATTAACAAAAATGTGCTTCATCTGGACTATCAGTCTGCATTTCAAAAGTGACATTTGAAAATACACATATCAGACATGCACTATTTCTGCACTGCTTTCTTTCTTTATGCATATCTTACAGAGTTGTTACAGTTACAGTGAGTGTAGCAAAGTGGCTGAGATTGAGCAATGCAAATGACCAAAAGCACGAGCATAATTTAGCACTGAAAATAACGACTAGCCTAGGACTTACTATACAGAAGAGCAAACAATAAAATCACCTTCACTTCTGCTTTTACAGCTCTGACAAATAATATTTGCTTAAGGGCAATTCACTTCTGACTATAAGAAACTGCGGGCTGCCATGTTGTGGGACACGTGGAAAATATGAACTTTGACATGAGGCGTTAAGAAAAAAATACGTCACTATATATTTCCGCTGACAATTTATTGAATGCATTCTGCATGATTCCTGATAATTGTGTTATAGTAGAATGATAAATCTAGAAAAAAAATTATAAAAAATGTTCCGACACAGGAAGTGACGAAGCTGCTAGATCTACAGATAAACAAATGTGCCCAATATTTCACTGGATATATAAATGTGAAGCATCCGGTTGGCGTTTCCACTCACTACCAAATATGGTAACGAGAGGAAGCCCAGTCACCGGCAGTGGGAGAAGATGGAACGAGATTGATTTTTGCCGACATACTGCAAATTTTGTCATCGATTTAATTTGCTAATTTTATACGTTTAAAAGTTATTTTATGGCTCAATGTAAAGCCCTTTAAAATAGTAAAGCCCTTTAAAATTTGATCTCGATACAGTTTTCTGTTTTCAAAAGTACAATATGTATCAAACAGAGTGGACTGCATTTTGTAGACTTTACCCTTTGCCAAAGTTTCAAAAAATGGCGTTGTTTAGAAGGAGTGCAAATGGCGAATTGAGTTATTGCACACGCGCACTTCACAGAGTAGGCGTTACCTAATGGAAATATGCTAATAAATGCTAGAACGCGCCAATAGGATCTCACTAGCTCGTGCTTGGCTCTGCCCACCTCCTTGTTTGCTCTGCCCACTATGATTAATTTGCTCTCATTGTAAACGACAGGCTCTGTATCTTGGGTTAGTTATAAAAACTCTTTGGTTGCAATGTGAAAGGTTTTTGTTGACATTTTAGCTAGCTACGTATTTATCCAACGTTTCAAACACACATGCCAGTTTTGAAGATATGTAGCATCCTTTCACATAGTTATAAAATGCGTAGAGTAGACTTTGAAGTGCATTGCAAGCAAATAACCATATTTAATAAAGAAAACAATAATACACCGAGTGTAAACATGTTCGTAATTATTGTATTTGGTAAAGAGCATTTTATACGTTTAAAAGTTATTTTATGGCTCAATGTAAAGCCCTTTAAAATAGTGTCGAAAGTGGAGGGGTGCCGGGATGGGGAAAACGCGAGTAGGACATTTCGGCGCGCGAAATCTACAGCAGGAAGAGAGGAACGGCGAGTTTTTGGTTTTTGAATCAATCAAACTAAATTCCATAATCTACAAACATCTACATTAATATGGCAGATCCGAAGGTGAGGGTATGAATTTTTAACATGTGTATGTATCGTGCATTTAATGAAATGTACATTTTATTTCAATTGTAATGTTTTGGTTGGCATTCTCAAAGTTTTATATTGCTAGGGTTGTACCCAGAAAGATAAAAATGCCGGGTAGGGATGTTGATTTTTTTTTAACAACCTTGTTAAACATCAATATTGGGGATAAAAAGTGTAAAGCGGCCTCAAAACAAAATTTTCCAGATAATGGTCAATCAGTTATGCCTTTTGTTGTATGTGTCAAAAGTGTTCAACTCAATACTTTTGCCGCCCTTCTTTATACCTGGTCCAAAGCTAGCTAAGGTTAACTAGCTAGCCATATAGATAGCGAACAAGTATATAATCGTGGCGCCACTACTTTCAAAATTATTATTTAAACCTAATATGTATTTGTCTGCGATATCACTTGGACACTATTTGGCGTTGGTAAGAGTTGTCTATTACCCCTACTGTACAGTAATTGCTACTGTTAGCCAGCCAGTTGGCAACATAAGCCAGTTCCTCAGACAATGCAATAGCTACAGTAGCTAGATAGCATATTGCTTTATTCATTGTGTTCTGAGTTTACACTGATTTAACAGAGCTAGGTAAATGCAATTACCCACTGTGTCATTTACACAATAGCCAAACCTTTTTCATGTCTAGCTAGCTAACCTACTACTGTGCTAGCTGGTCAAGTGCTTTCTCAGTGGCCTAGCTAACGTTAGCAAGCTAGCTGGCTGGCTAACCCCAGGCCGAAAGAAACTAGCGTCAACTTTATCAGTACTTGTGTATACATTTAGCTAAGTAACGTTAGCTAGCTATGATGACAACACTGACATGCTATCTAAGTTATGACAGTTGTATAATAAAAGCGGATAACTTAATTAACGCAAAAAAAGACAACGATTGATAGAAGCAGATGGACAATCACAAACATAACTTTTCTGTTAATAACGTTACCTGGACAACTAACTTTAGGTAACTAACGTTACTGTTTGTACATGAGAGGTAGCCAAATTTGCAGTCAGCTACCAAAACACTAGCTTGACAAGAATGTCAGCAAGCCATCTACTGTTAGCAAGCTGCAGTAGGTTTATTTATTAGCTGCCTGAACCAAATGTATATAATGGGCCCGTGTTGCTCCATGTTTGAGTACTACTGTAATGTCTAGCTACAGTAGCTAGCAACATCCCATAGTCTTATATGGATCCATGTTGTTAGCTAAGTTGAAGCTAGCCCTTACATTACTCTCGAAAGCATGGAGCCACACGCGCCCCTTTTCATACATTTGGTTCAGGCAGCTATTAAATAAATCCTATGGCAGAAGCTAAGCTTTCTAGGTGGAATGCTGATATTATTGTCAGGTTAGTTTTTTAGTAGCTGACTGCAAATTTGGCTAGCTCACATGTTACTAACTAGCTAGAGTTTTGTTGTCCAGGAAACAAAAACGTTGTCCATCTGCTTCACCTTTCTTCCTCTTGTAAGGAGTGTTTGTCTGAGTATTATCTCAGATTATGTAATGTTAGGCCATATTACAAGTTTTGTAGTAAGTGTGAGATCATATGGATTCGCAAGGCCTTTTGTAAAGTCATCCAGCAGCAGAGGTGCTTGGCTCAGCACCAGTGACACTAAGTTTAGTTGCCACAGCAAATTGCACACAAAAGATGACCTCCAAAGCCTGATCTCTCAAATCCCTCTATTCACATCCCTCTGCAGTTAGTTGGTGAAGCCTACTGTTTTTACAGTCTGAAACACTGACTTGTAAAGTACATTTCACTAACTTGAAGTGAGATGACGATCCAAGTGGAATCACTGAAGCTCACTGAAACTTTTGAGAAGGATTTTTATTCTCAATTGATCAATTTGAATGCCAAATGCTGTCCTTAACATGTTTTAAAAATTTTTTTTATAGGAAACACCAGAAGAGCAGGAGACTTCAACAGACAATGCAGAAGAATCAAACCACGATCCCCATTATGAGCCCATCGTGTCTCTTCCAGAGCAGGATGTGAAGACACTAGAGGAGGACGAGGAGGAACTGTTCAAAATGTAAGCTGATGCTGAAAGATTTCGCTTTGAATAGCCTAACTCATTGAGCTATACACAATTTGTAATTCATTTATGGCTGAATCCTAACATCAAATTGGTAAATTCGTTTAAAAAAAATCCTTAGTCATGCACTGTCAAATGGAGACTAAGTGAAATGTTAACCTAAGTAGAAGTTAGGATTTGTCTCAAGTGTAGTGCAACTATCCAGCCCTCTGTCACCCAAGTATTGTTACTGATTCCCTCCAAAGCCTCAGCATTTTACCCATATTGTCTCTCCCCTCAGGCGGGCGAAGCTCTACCGCTTTGCCTCTGAGAACGACCCACCAGAGTGGAAGGAGCGCGGCACAGGCGACGTCAAGCTCCTGAAACACAAAGAGAAGGGCACCATCCGCCTATTGATGAGGCGAGACCGGACCTTAAAGATCTGTGCCAATCACAACAGTGAGTCACAGAACGCTTCCTGTCTAAGGCAGTAGCATTTATCACTGCAGTGCTGTCTTGTGTCGAACATAAACCTGTCCATTAACCCATGCATTGATGTTGCCTGTCCACTGAATTGTTATTTTGAGTATGAGATGATGGTGACGTATAAGCAAAACAAGTCATTGTATAGATATGTGATTATATGGGTCAGTGGCCTAAAGCCTTTTAATCTTTCTGCTCTTTCAGTTTTCCCTGTGATGGAGCTGAAGCCCAACGCCGGCAGCGACAGGGCATGGGTATGGAACACACTTGCCGACTTCGCTGATGAGCATCCCAAACCTGAACTCCTGGCAATCCGTTTCCTCAATGCAGAAAGTGAGTGTGACAACACGTCTATTTCCGTCACTGCATTAGCTTTTTACAATTCAGTCGACTTCCCATGCAAAAAGTGTGATCTGTCAATGTGTGGATGGGGTTTAAAATAACTCTTCTGTCCTTTTCAGATGCTCAGAAATTTAAGGTGAAGTTCGATGAATGCAAGGAGGAAGTCCGAAAATCTCAAGACGGATCAGGTTCGTGTACAATTATTTTTTTATCACATTATTTTTCATAACCAGTATGCAGACAATACTCTGTTCTCTGCCGCTCACTCCAGCCTGGAACTTTTTATGTCTGCTAAATTAACATGGAGAATTCAACAACTCGCTGGCCTACTATTAGGCTAGCGTTGGTATGTTCTGCCACACTTATAATTGTTCTCGCTGCAGTGTTTAATTACAAAGAACCACCATTGTTCATAAGGTCACATGTTAATCACTACCCAGTTTAGATTAATCTTATGTATCAGTGGAACAAAAAAATGTGTGAAACACTCAAGATGGAATACTCTGTCATTCAAATAGTGGACATCCCCAATGCCCCAAAACAAGCTCTTAGATGAAGACTGTTACCATCAACACTGTTGATGTAGTTTGGAGCCTCATCTTGGCCAACCTGTTTGCTCAGTCAATGGGCCACCATGACACATCAGTTAATATCATCTTTCTGTTCTCTGCAGGAGAAAACGCTGACAGTGCAAACAAAGTGGCAGAGAAACTGGAGGAACTATCTGTAAAAGACAAGACCAAGACAGAGGAAAAGGAGAAAGCGGCAGCAGAAGAGAAGAAATGAAACCAAGAACTTGCTTTACTGATCTTCAACTTGTCATTTTCTACAATAGACTCTAAAGAAACTGAATTTGGACACTTGCATATTGATTGATTTAGTTTTTTTTTTTTTTTTATGATTTGTTTACCTCGACCTTGGTGCCGCAAAAAAATTATCCATTCATTAAAATGTGCCCCTCCCCACCCGCCCTCTGCTTTTTCCCGTCATGGAAAACCAAATTGTCTGTTCTGCTCATCTGTCACTCATACTCATTTCAGACAGAAGATGTGGTGTATTGCCTGTTTTTAAAAAGAAAAATAGTTTTGTAAATTAGCCCCTTTCGAACAACCCCTTTATTTACCGCTTTCAAATTGAGAGGGGGGGGGGGGGGGGGGTTAAACCATGGGGGCTGTTTGCATGACAAATTAGGGCGGTATTAAACAATGGATGTGTTTAATGAATTTACCTGCAAAAAAAACAGCACCACGGGGTGGATTCGATTATGCTTGGCTGGGGGGCACTGGTCTATGGCACGTAACGTGAATGGGCAAAAGCGGTGAGGGAGGAGCGCACTTCTCAAATATAACAGTAATCTGTGCTGTTTAGTCATGTTGTCAACAAGGCAGCATGGTGCATCGTCCAGAAACATATTTTTCCATAAAAAAATGTGAAATTAGATTTCATTGGGAAGGAAGATAAGTAATCACTTTTGCATGTGAACACAGAATCCTACTCATTATACCACGTGCTTAATTACATCTCTTGATTTGAGCCGGCTTTCACTTGGTGCAAAACACGCCTACTCCCTCATTTACACAGACCCGATTACCTGTATTCTGGTTACAGCAGGGTTTCTAAAATTCTGTCCTCAGGACCCCAAGGGGTGCACGCTTTTGCACTAGCGCTACACAGCTGATTCAAATCAACTAATCATCAAGCTTTGAATCGGCTGTTTAGTGTTAGGGCAAAAAACTAAATGTACACCCTTTGGGTCTTGAGGACAGAGTTTGGGAAACGCTGGGTTACAGGGACTGAAAATGCAGTAATCATGACTAGGTCTTTAGGTGGCTTTTAATTTGCCATGTTTTTATACCCTACCCCTTAAAGATATACCAAAAAGCAGGTGAAAATAAGCAGTCGTGGTACGTTTGTGGGATCTTTGTATATGAAAGAGGTATCAGTGTCAATTTACCATACTGTGAAATGAGGCTTGTGATATTGGTAATTCCCACATTGGGTAAATTGTTATTCTGAAGCAAAGTTAGTTCATATGGAACAGGACTGCTTGTTAATGCCACAAGTATGGAAAATGGGCAGAAAGTACGTGTGAGGAGCAGTAATGTCTTTGGCACGAATCTCAATATGGAGGCTTCCTCTGTATCCTCTCCTTTGTCTTTACTGATCTTATACAGGCAAGGTGGTGGCTGCTTACCAGGCAGGAATTTGCCTTCACCTGTCCACGTAGTTCAGGGATTGGCAACTCCAGCCTTCTGGAGCCTACTTTGTTCAGGGATTGGCAAATCCAGCCCTTGGGAGCCTAATTGGTGTCACACTTTTGCCCAGCTAACACACCTGACTCAATCAACTAATCATGATCTTCTGTTTAGAATGCAATTCATTTAATCAGCTGTGTTCGTTACGGATGGGGGGGGAAAGTGTGACAACTCCGGCCCCTGAGGACTGGAGTTGCCCATCCCAGGTGAAGGAGAGGAAATTAGTGGAGGAAGACACTTTGGACCATTGAGACACAGCCGTAGCTTGGTAAAATCAGGTGTACTCTGGGAACTGTAGTCTGCTGCTCGCTCAGAGGTCCTACTGCAGATTCTCATTCGCATAATTCAGCAAATCAGAAAAGTGTTTGATTTAGTTTCATTTTGTTGTTGTTGACTGATCACACCGAATCAAGATGAAAGACAACGGGTTATCAGAATTAAGCGTATGCTACAGTATGTTCTGGCTCAGGTCTCCTTCCCGGTGGCTCAAGTTTGTTTTTAGGCCATAATACATTCCCTCAAAGTGAAACTAAAGCATGTAGATAAGGCATAGTGGAAGAGTGTATTGATGCGGTATTAGGTGTGCTCACCGTCCTAACCTGTCCCCACTAACTGTGTTGACCCTGCATCGAAGTACCAGTGCACCTGTAAATACATGTACATGGATGGAATGTTGCTTTTCATTTGCACTCAAATGGTTTAAGATATTTCCTCCACCTTCCAATAAAAGCTCTCAAAGACCATTTTGTCTGTCTTTGCTATTTTATGTGGAGTGAGGAATAGGGAGGGCTGTGACGGTCATGGATTTTTGGATGATGGTTATTGGTCAGCCAAATGACCGTGGTTACTGAATTTTGTTGTTGAATTTTTTGAAAAATCTGGACATTTTCTCCTATCCTTGACTCATGACTGCATGTGCTGCTGCTGCAGGGAGGGTGCATTGCCTAGGCAACCAAAGACTTGTTTGCTACAACACCTTGCTTGTTTCAGCAAAGGCCAACAAAGTTGTCACATTGTAGAGTCAATTACAGCAGAAACGGACTGAACCGCACAAATGGCCGTCTTCAATAAACTGTTCGTTCCACACAATTTTTTAAACAGCTATGACAGTTGTTTTATTTTCATGACGGTCTTCATCCATAACCGTCGGTTACGTGGTTATACGGTAATTGTGCCAGCCCTAGAGAGGAATTCCTACGCGCATCAGTCAGTTTGGTATGGACAGTCAATGCTGCCTGCCTTGCAAGATGTTCTGGATTAAAATGTTTATACACACATCCAGTAAATTATACTAACGCTTTCATCTTGGCCATGTACTGTTATAATCTCCACCTGGCACAGCCAGAAGAGGACTGGACACCCCTCAGAGCCTGGTTCCTCTCTAGGTTTCTTCCTAGGTTCCTGCCTTTCTAGGGAGTTTTTCCTAGCCACTGTGCTTCTACATCTGCATTGCTTGCTGTTTGGGGTTTTAGGCTGGGTTTCTGTACAGCACTTTGTGACATCGGCTGATGTAAAAAGGGCTTTATAAATACATTTGATAAATTACTTTTTTGCGGTAATTGATGCTTATTCACCAACCTTTTAAGTGATGTAACTGTGATGTGGTGACACGTGAAATGCATTCTAATACAGTCCACCAGATATAACTGAAATCTCATTGAACAAACAGAAACATTTCGATCTGTGTCACTGAAATATTCAACATCAATCTAGTGAATGCATAGGCTTGACAAACATTTCTTTATTCTAATTCTGTCATCAAGTGGCATATTTCCTTTCAACAAAAATAATTAAGCATGTACATTAACAGTATTTCCAATACACTGTCTACATTTATTTTTCTATTCATATAACAAATGTTACAAAATACTACATCTGCTTATGATAAGCAAGACATACAGTAACAGGTATTCTGCAATAGTTCATATTGTTCAGGTGAGGTGACTTGGGACTCGAATCAAACGTCAGTGTTACGGATTGAATTAAGCCCTTGGTAAAATATCCATCAGACTGCAAAGCACAGCAAAAATAAAAAACAAAAGTGGCAGTAATCTAAAGGAAGAATAACAACAATCACTTTTGTCATATGTGTATCTGTGCTTGAAGGGGAAGATTCAAGTATGTATCAACAATGTTGGGTCAGTCACCTGCAAGGAACACAGGTGAATTTGAGTTAAATATGAGACAAGTGACCCAGTACTGTACATTCAGCTGAAAATAGTATGGCATATTAACCTAACTAGCTCCCTTTGCCATGTGTAATATAATACAATTAGGGTCTGCTATGGGGTTGGACCAGTTGTCAATTTGTGTTTTCATATTTGAAGCTTATGGTCTGCAATTGAACTGATAATATGATAAGATGGAGAAATGGAATGGTATGTGCCACAAATAACAGGCTAAAAAAACAATACATGGCAAGGGGTATTCTCCTCTCTACTATCTCCAATGTGAGGGTCACATCTTTCTGTGTACTCTGATAAATGTATATGTTCCCAATATATACATCTATTATACGATATCTACAATTATGGTACTTTCAGTTAAAGTGAGTATCACAATGAATAGGTACAATACGTTTAAAAAAAAATGTGTCTACTATCCATAAGTGGGACCATTCAGCTATAAGCATGATTAGAATTATTGGTGGCATTTCATAGGTGGTTGTCCCACAGTGCAACCTGGTTACCTGTCATATGAGATTTCTTTGTGCAGTAAACATCATTGTCCTCTTGAAAGGCCACAATGGTCATTTAATGGATGCGGTGTGTAGTTGCAAACAAATAGGGTCCTTTACATCCATGTAAATTCTGTCTTCAACACTAAGAACGTGCAAATGACCAGGTGACATTTCTCACCTCAAATGTTCAGAGCCTTTTACAAACAAGAAAAGATACAAAACAGAGGGAAACTTTCAAGCTACATTTAATCAGTGTTTTTTTAAGAAAAGGAAAAATGTACCTATCAAACTATATCTTCTTTTCATTAGTGAACAACAAAAAAACAACAGTCCCATAGTTTTATCTATGACTTTCCTCATGTCTTGTAATTCATTTGGTTTGCTGTGCCAGACAGCTGCTGAAAGTGGATGGATTTCAGGACTACCCAGAGCTTTAACAGAATCAGGGTTAGTAGCCAACTTTGGCCCTTTTTAACCCAACTTTTTAAAATGACATTCGCTTTGTATAACTTTACATTGCTTCATCACAGTTTAATCAATAACATTTTTTACACTGTAGCATACAACAAACTAGCATACCCCCTTCCCTATATCGGCTATGGTACTTATTCATTAATTCACCTAGGTTATAAATTATCAACAAAATCCACTCAAAATACAAACATCCATTCCAAGCTTGAGTATCTGTATAAAAAGCAAGATGTATCAAACATTTTCGAAAGGTTGGAAATTAAAAAAACAAATCAATAAAAAAAAATACTAAATAACAATGGGTGACAGGTTTTCATGTAGTAACACAGCTGAAGACCTTTTCCACTCTTGATATGAATCATAACAAAACAATTATACATGGCTTTAACATAACTTATTATGGGTAGACCTATTTTACTAAAAATACTAAGTCACAAAAGTAATAAATTGCCTATCAGATGTTTTGGCGGTGCATGGCTGACTGGCTAGCTGGTGGGAGTTGTCCTGAATATGGGGAGAACCGTTTTGTTGGGGTATTCAGGATAGATCACAGATAACAGCCACCTCTGTGACACTCAGTAGCAGAGGCTTTTGTGTGTCTTCTTAGCACTGGTCTGTGTCGGGGGTCACTCTAACATGACATTGAAATCAATAGATAAGATGTTGGACTATGTTACTGATTACTGTAGCTTATGGTATACTTAAGCAATAAGGCACGAGGGGATGTGGTATATGGCCAATATACCATGGCTAAGGGCTGTCCATGCTCACAACGCAAAGCGGAGTGCCTGGATACAGCCCTTAGCCATGGTATATTGGCCATATACCACAAACCCGAGGTGTCTTTTTGCTATTATAAACTGTCTATCAACGTAATTAGAACAGTAAAAATAAATGTTTTGTCATACATGTGGTATTGGGTGTGATATACCATGACTTTCAGCCAATCAGCATTCAGGGCTCGAACCACCCAGTTTATAAAGATAAATAAATACTGGAGCTCAGCTAGAGTTGAGATGAATATGCTCCTGTACTGTAAGCCTTTAAGCACCACCTCAAAACTCAGAGGATAAATGTAGTTGGAGAAATTCAAGACCTGTGTCTCTGAGTGCCACACAGCACTGTTGTATTGCCATTTAACAGTTTGATATCCATTCAGCCTTGTGACGGTATTAGAACTATATTAAAGATTGCATTGATCTAACACTGACTGGTGCGATGTGATATTTTCTCTGTGCTGCTCAGTAATGGCCAACATGTTGTTGACGGACAAGACAGACACAGTCAGCACCTTGAAAGCACCTTGAAAGCACCTTGAATTCATAAGAGGTATGTGTATGCTTGAATCCAATGGATTGGCGCTGTATGCTTGAATCAAATGGATTGACGCTGTATGCTTGAATCAAATGGATTGACGCTGTATGCTTGAATCAAATGGATTGACGCTGTATGCTTGAATCCAATGGAGTGATGCTGTATGCTTGAATCTAATGGAGTGATGCTGTATGCTTGAATCCAATGGATTGACGCTGTATGCTTTAATCTAATGGATTGGTGCTGTATGCTTGAATCTAATGGAGTGATGCTGTATGCTTGAATCTAATGGATTGACGCTGTATGCTTGAATCCAATGGAGTGATGCTGTATGCTTGAATCTAATGGATTGACGCTGTATGCTTGAATCCAATGGAGTGATGCTGTATGCTTGAATCCAATGGATTGACGCTGTATGCTTGAATCTAATGGAGTGATGCTGTATGCTTGAATCTAATGGATTGACGCTGTATGCTTGAATCCAATGGAGTGATGCTGTATGCTTGAATCCAATGGATTGACGCTGTATGCTTGAATCCAATGGAGTGACGCTGTATGCTTGAATCCAATGGATTGACGCTGTATGCTTGAATCCAATGGATTGACGCTGTATGCTTGAATCAAATGGATTGACGCTGTATGCTTGAATCAAATGGATTGACGCTGTATGCTTGAATCAAATGGATTGACGCTGTATGCTTGAATCAAATGGATTGACGCTGTATGCTTTAATCTAATGGATTGGTGCTGTATGCTTGAATCTAATGGAGTGATGCTGTATGCTTGAATCTAATGGATTGACGCTGTATGCTGAAATCTAATGGATTGGTGCTGTATTGATGACTTATTGGGTTAGAGGTGGCTCGCCATACCATTGCTATTTCAGAGAATGTGACTGAACAAAGACATGCGGCATCATCTGTATGTGTAAGGGTGTCTGTGTATTAACCTCTCGCGGCCTGGGTGGGTGGTTAGTGAGTGTGATCATACAGAACAGCACCTAGACCGCAACTGAGATGCTGTAAACGACAAATTTAAGATCTCATTCAGACTGTCCACTGATGACCAACGCAACAAGCCACAAAATTCAACAAAACACTCAGCAAGAACATCAGCCCTCTTTAGGTTGAAGTTGCTCTTTTCCCATCAAACACACACATATCACGGCGCACTCCTCCAGTACAGACACAGAGACCAAGGGCTAGGCATGGAAAGAGCAGAGGTCCGCCAATAATTCCCAAGTAGGAAATGCTATGCGCCCCTGATTGGTCAATATCGAATAAAAAAAGGTCAAAGGAAGAAGAGAACCCTCTCTGTGTAGCACAGTTGTTGTTGTCATTGGATGTGGATGCCATGAGAATGATGCCTCTTCCCTCAAGGTTTGGCGCCCCGGGCCCCAGCCCTTTCACACAGATATCTCATAGGTTGTGCCACCCACCCCAGTCACCTTTTTGATGTTACTGTGGCGGCTAGGGCTGAGAGTGGTGCCCTGGGCACTGGAGCTGTTGGGCGCTAGATGGCAGTCTGTTTGCCCATTCACTTTACTTTGCATCATGGCCTCTCTGAATGGGGAGGGGGAAAAAACAAGAGGACATAGTTATTTGAAGTGAGAACTAACTTAGCTTTAGATATACATGCACATGCAGTATAAACACAGATCACATGGAAAGATAATTCAGTTGTCATACCAGAAAATATGTGTATTGTTCTCACATGCATGTTCTGGTGGTGTTAGTAGTTGGTCTTGTGTGGCTGGTCCCAGGAGCATGCAGTATGTAAATGACCATGACACTAGTTAGAGGACTAATGAAACACATGCCAGTGTACCTGCTGGTGCTAGCATAAATTACCATGAGTGGTGTATTCATTACCCAAAAATCAGAATGACATTTTATGAAATAAAGGGTAAAACCACAGTGTGTTGTTCGTGATAATCTAGGTTTGTACGGAGTTTCTGTAGGTGCTAAAAACATGCAGAGAGATGTAGATGTTGATATTCCCAGATGGAAGAGAATGACAGGAGGGAGATAAGCATGCAAACAGAAGGAAATTATAGTGGGGTAATGCAACTTTATTCATCATGACAGACAACTTAGAAAAATACAAACGTTTTTTTCTTCCTATGAAAGCAAAACATTAAAATCCAGTGACAAACACCATGCACAGTACTTAACTGGATAAAAGGGTATAATATCGAAGGAAACTGTATGTATACAGATGCTACATGTTAACACCTAGCCTAAGCTCTCTCAGGCTCACTACTCATCCCCATCCACCGCTGCTTTCTAACCAGTCAGCCAGCAGGGCTTCAGGGCTTCCTGTGGGGAGTGAGTTCTGTTCCCTCCCCAGCGCCTCAGCTCATTTCATGCACTCCAGGAGACGTTAGGGGTATGTTAGGATTCGTACCTTGGGCCACCCAGGCGGGGTGAGTCTGTTCTCTCCAGGGCGTGGATGAAGGAGAGTTTCTTGTGGGTGTAGGAGGGGGATTGGGGCATGGCAGGGGAGTGGTGGGGCTGGTGGGGTGGGGAGCGGCAGGGGGGTTCAGGGACCCTGCCTCCCTGCATGCTGCTGTCAGTGTGCAGGGAGCTGGAGGAAGTCCTGGGGGCACGTGCCAGAGAGGAGCCACCAGAGGAGCGCAGCACGGGGGTCCGAGGCCCGTAGCTCACCACCCCCATCAGGTTGTCCCTAGAGCCTCCGTAGGCTGGAGGCGTGGGACCTCTGGAGCTGGGGTCCCGGGGACTATCCGGGTAGCAGGCGCTGGGAGGCAGGCCGTACCCTCCAGAGCTGTCGAACATGCCTGAGTCCTGAGCCTGGGCATAGGATTGAGCTTGGGAGCACCCCCCATGGTGCAGCAGCTGCAGCTTCTCCCTCTCCTCCATCTCCTTACGCTCCTGGATGGAGGCCATGATGGTTTTGGAGAGGTTGTCGTAGCGCACCGGGGACAGGTCCCGGTCCTGGGGGGACTGCCTGCCCCTGCTCATCCCCATCCCCCTGGAGCCCAACACCGGGGACAGGTCCCGGTCCTGGGGGGACTGCCTGCCCCTGCTCATCCCCATCCCCCTGAAGCCCAACACCGGGCTGAAGCTGGGGGGGACCTGCTGCCTCTGGATCTGAGGTTCAGGCCCCCGCACGTGGCACATTTTGGTTGGCAGGTAGGGTGAGTGCGAGCCCATAGAGGGCATGCCGGGGTGAGCCATGCACTCGGCTGCGGTGGCTGGGGAAATGCTGGGGTTGAGCAGGCTGTCGTAGGAGAGGCTGCTGTTGCGGTTGGACAGTGGGGAGAAGACGCTCTTGTAGGGGGTGGAGGTGACTGTCTCAGGCTGCAGGACAGGCAGCTGGCCCTTGTCCCTGCGCTGGTGGGCCTGCTTCAGGCTGAGGGAGCTGGAGTTGATGGGGTAGGAGTCCAGTTGCAGTGGGTAGGACTGGAAGGAGCGGTGGAGAGGGGCGTTGCGGTAGTCAGGCAGGTCCAGGTTGGGCTCTGAGCGGTAGTCGACATGGCAACGGCCCTCCTCCAAGATGGCTGACGCCTTACGGTGGTCATCTGGCATTACAATCTGACAAGACAAAACAACACAGAAGTAGTGAGAAATATGGACTATTATTTTGACTAGCCATACTATAATGACATTTTTGTTTTGTTTTGTATTTTATCCCCTTTTTCTCCCCAATTTCAATTTTGTCTCATCGCTGCTACTCCCCAACGGGCTCAGGAGGCGAAGGTCGAGTCATGCGTCTTCTGAAACATGACCTGCCAAACCGCGCTTCTTAACACCCACTCGCTTAACCCGGAAGCCAGACATACCGATGTGTCAGAAGGAAACACAGTTCAACTGACGACCGAGGTCAGCCTGCAGGCACCCGGCCCGCCGCAAGGAGTCGCTAGAGTGCGATGAGCCAAGTAAATCGCCCCTGCCAAACCTTCCCCTAACCCGGACGTTGCTGGGCCAATTGTGCGCCACCCTATGGGATTCCCGGTCATGTCCGGTTGTGATACAGCCCGGGATCGAACCCGGGTCTGTAGTGACGCCTCTAGCACTGCGATGCAGTGCCTTAGACCGGTGCGCCACTCGGGAGGCCGTAATGAGAACATTTTTATAAAAAATTGAAACGGCTGTTCATTTATATGCAGTCACACTCGCAACTGTGCAGGAATACAGTAAATTATTGGGTAAGCCTGTTTGCAATTACTATTTGAATTCAGTAATTTAGTCTGACCTTCTCTCCTGCCGCATGGTAATGGACTTTAGGGATGGTGCCGAACGAGGGCCGGTACTTGTACATGGCCGGGGTGGAGGGATGGGTCTTGCCGGACAGGGAACTATCTGGAAGTGGAAGAAAGAGAACAATGTTACTGTGAGAGACAGACTATTCTGGTGTAAGGATGTAAGCATCCATTTTATGGTGTGTTAGAATTGATAGTGCTGTCATCATCAGAGCCTTTCATGGCTCATTATGTTGTGAAAGTCGTCTTCACCTCAAGCTAAAAAAGAAAAGCAAGCTGAGAAAATAAGTCATTCGAAAGCTAACATATAAAGACAATCATAAGAAATCCTCCTTGCATTGAAATCTTTGCTTTGACTTTTTCAGCACAACAGACACTGGACATGTCCTAGCAATGTTGTTAGGTAAATATTGTGGTGCTGCATTGATTTTGTCATTGCAAATAATGCAGTAACATAAAACACCACCAAGTAGCAGTAGAGCTACTGTGATGGAAAAAACAGTCAGGAAGGAGCTCCAGACATAATGCACCATGACACAATAGATCAGGAATGGAGGTGGGGGCCACAAAAAATCTGAACTCATCCTGAAGGACCACAGTGGCTTGCGGGTCTGCGTATCCTCATCGAGTCCATAACAAATCTGGAGCAGATTGACTGAACCAGGCCCACTTATGACAAATAACACTAAATTTCTCCTCGCTGATGAAGAGCGATAGAGGACTGCCATACTGGAGTTCATTCATCAAGCCTAACTAGCTATAAGTCACTAACTAGCACTGAGATGGAGCGCTTTTAGGAGGCCAGAGAGAGCAGTTCGGTGCAATACACCAGAGAGAGAAAGAAACAAAAATAGACAGAAAGAGAAACACAGGGAGAGAGATACACACTAGTGATTTGCGGGTTGACTCATAACCCGCAGTTCTCGTGGGTTTAGGGTCATGAAATATTGTGTGGATGAAGAGCGGGTGGTGGGTGGCGGGCAGGTTGAATATAGAGAAAACAACGCATAAAAAAATCCATACATGTATAATTCTTGTGCAATTCATATCTATAGGCTACACTGAGGTTTCTCTTTCATAATTATTTATCTGCCATTATAAACTGGGTGGTTTGAGCCCTGAAAGCTGATTGGCTGACAGACATGGTATATCAGACCGCATAACACGGGTATGACAAAACATTTATTTTTACTGCTCTAATTACGTTGGTACCAGTTTATAATAGCAATAAGGCACCTCGGGTGTTTGTGATATATGGCCAATATATCACAGCTAAGGGCTGCATCCAGGCACTCCGCTTTGCGTCGTGCATAAGAACAGCCCTTACCCGTGGTATATTGGCCATATACCACACCTCCTCTGGCCTTATTGCTTAATTAGAGCATAAGCCAAAGCTTTAGGGCCTTACTGTAACTGCTCCAAATGCTATCGGGAACTTGGGCAGAAAACATTGATCCACTGAGGCAAAAAGGACAATGTTGTTGTTGAATTCAATAAGAGAAAAGCTGCGAAATAGAGAGTTGAAAATAAAGAAAAGGGAGGGCCAGAATAGTAATGTTTGGGAAAGATTTTGTGAAGTGGTTAAAGAGGTTGATAGCAGTGGGAAGTGTGATGTTACAGTGGCTTGCGAAAGTATTCACCCCCTTGGCATTTTCCTATTTTGCTGCCTTACAACCTGGAATTAAAATGGATTTTTGGGGGGTTTGTATCATTTGATTTACACAACATGCCTACCACTTTGAAGATGCAAAATATATATTTTTTGTGAAACAAACAAGAAATAAGACAAAAAAACCTGAGCGTGCATAACTATTCACCCCCCCAAAGTCAATACTTAGTAGAGCCACCTTTTGCAGCAATTACAGCTGCAAGTCTTTTGGGGTCTTCTGCAAGTCTTTTGCAAGTCTATATGCTTGGCACATCTAGCCACTGGGATTTTTGCCCATTCTTCAAGGCAAAACTGCTCCAGCTCCTTCAATTTGGATGGGTTCCGCTGGTGTACAGCAATATTTAAGTCATACCACAGATTCTCAATTGGATTGAGGTCTGGGCTTTGACTAGGCCATTCCAAGACATTTAAATGTTTCCCCCTAAACCCATCGAGTGTTGCTTTAGCAGTCATTGTCCTACTGGGAAGGGGAATCTTCATCCCAGTCTCAAATCTCTGGAAGACAAACAGGTTTCCCTCAAGAACTTCCCTGTATTTAGCGTCATCCATCATTCCTTCAATTCTGACCAGTTTCCCAGTCCCTGCCGATGAAAAACATCCCCACAGTGAAGCATGGTGGTGGCAGTATCATGCTGTGGGGATGTTTTTCATCGTTCTTGAGGGAAACCTGTTTGTCTTCCAGAGATTTGAGACTGGGATGAAGATGGTGTTCGAGGTGTTGGGTTTGCACCAGACATAGCGTTTTCCTTCATGGCCAAAAAGCTCAATTTTAGTCTCATCTGACCAGAGAACCTTCTTCCATATTTTTTGTCTTTTGGCGAACACCAAACGTATTTTTTTCTTTAAGCAAGGGCTTTTTTTCTGGCCACTCTTCCGTAAAGCCCAGCTCTGTGGAATGTACAGCTTAAAGTGGTCCTATGGACAGATACTCCAATCTCCGCTAAGGAGCTTTGCAGCTCCTTCAGAGTTATCTTTAGTCTCTTTGTTGCCTCTCTGATTAATGCCCTCCTTGCCTGGTTCGTAAGTTTTGGTGGGCGGCCCTCTCTTGGCAGGTTTGTTGTTGGTGCCATATTTTTTCCATTTTTTAATAACGGATTTAATGGTGCTCCGTGGGATGCTCAAAGTTTCTGATATTTTTTTATAACCCAACCCTGATCTGTACTTCTCCACAACTTTGTCCCTGACCCGTTTGGAGAGCTCCTTGGTCTTCATGGTGCCGCTTGCTTGGTGGTGCCCCTTGCTTAGTGGTGTTGCAGACTCTGGGGGATCTTATTTAGGGGCTTCATAGAAAAGGGGGTGAATACATATGCAGGCACCAATTTTCCATTATAATTTTTTTAATTTTTGAAACAAGTTATTTTTTAAATTTCACTTCACCAATTTGGACTATTTTGTGTATGTCCATTACATGAAATCCAAATAAAAATCAATTTAAATTACAGGTTGTAATGCAACAAAATAGGGAAAACGCCAAGGGGGATGAATTATTTTGCAAGGCACTGTATGTGTGATGATTGAGGCAATATACAAATTTGAATGTCACAAGACTGGGACTTCAAATATGGCACGTCAAGGGATCTGTAGTCTAATGTTTAGAAGGGTTAAATGGAATAGTAACTGAAATCTGGGCACTTGGCTGTAGGTCTATACAGTGTCTTCAGAAAGTATTCATACCCCTTGACTTATTCCACATTTTGTTGTGTTACAGCCTGAATTCAAAATGTATTAAATAGATTTATCACCCATCTACACACAATGCCCAATAATGAGAAAGTGAAAACATTTTTTAAGAAATGTTTGCTAATGTCTTGAAAATGAAATACAAACATATACAGTGGGGAGAACAAGTATTGATACACTGCCGATTTTGCAGGTTTTCCTACTTACAAAGCATGTAGAGGTCTGTAATTTTTATCATAGGTACACTTCAACTGTGAGAGACGGAATCTAAAACAAAAATCCAGAAAATCACATTGTATGATTTTTTAAGTAATTCATTTGCATTTTATTGCATGACATAAGTATGATACATCAGAAAAGCAGAACTTAATATTTGGTACAGAAACCTTTGTTTGCAATTACAGAGATCATACGTTTCCTGTAGTTCTTGACCAGGTTTGCACACACTGCAGCAGGGATTTTGGCCCACTCCTCCATACAGACCTTCTCCAGATCCTTCAGGTTTTGGGGCTGTCGCTGGGCAATACGATCTTTCAGCTCCCTCCAAAGATGTTCTATTGGGTTCAGGTCTGGAGACTGGCTAGGCCACTCCAGGACCTTGAGATGCTTCTTACGGAGCCACTCCTTAGTTGCCCTGGCTGTGTGTTTCGGGTCGTTGTCATGCTGGAAGACCCAGCCACGACCCATCTTCAATGCTCTTACTGAGGGAAGGAGGTTGTTGGCCAAGATCTTGCGATACATGGCCCCATCCATCCTCCCCTCAATACGGTGCAGTCGTCCTGTCCCCTTTGCAGAAAAGCATCCCCAAACAATGATGTTTCCACCTCCATGCTTCACGGTTGGGATGGTGTTCTTGGGGTTGTACTCATCCTTCTTCTTCCTCCAAACACGGCGAGTGGAGTTTAGACAAAAAAAGCTCTATTTTTGTCTCATCAGACCACATGACCTTCTCCCATTCCTCCTCTGGATCATCCAGATGGTCATTGGCAAACTTCAGACGGGCCTGGACATGCGCTGGCTTGAGCAGGGGGACCTTGCGTGCGCTGCAGGATTTTAATCCATGACGGCGTAGTGTGGTATAATTTACATAAGTATTCACACCCCTGAGTCAATACTTTGTAGAAGCACCTTTGGCAGCGATTACAGCTTTGTGTCATCTGTATCAGCTTTGCACATCTGTATTTGCTGATTTTCTCCCATTCTTCCTCGCAGACTTTCTCAAGCTCTGTTAAGTTAGATGAGGACCAGTGGTGAACAGCAATCTTCGTCTTTCTACAGATTTTCAATGGGATTCAAATCTAGGCTTTGGCTGCGCCACTCAAGGACTTTCACGTTGTTCTGAAACCATTCCAGCGTTGCTTCGGCTGTATGCTTGAGGGTCATTGTCCTGTTGGATTGTAAATCTTCGTCCCAGTCTAACATCGTTTGCACTCTGAAGCAGGTTCTCATCAAGGATTTGCCTATATTTGGCTTTTTTCATTGTTCCCTCTATCCTTACCAGTCTCCCAGTCCCTGCTGCTCAAAAGCATCCCCATAGCATGATGCTGCCACCACCATGCTTCACAGTAGGGATGGTGTTGACGAGTGATGAGCTGTGCCTGTTTTTTCTCCAGACATAGCGCTTTGCATTTCAGCCTAAAGAGTTCAATTTCTGTCTCATCAGACCGCAGAATCTTTTGCCTTATGCTCTCAGAGTCTTTCATGTGCCATTTTGCAAACTCCAGGCGTGCTGTCATGTGCCTTTTTCTCAGGAGTGGCTTCCATCTGTCTTGGGTGGTTGTATTGTATAGGGGGTTTTGTAGAGGTTATGGGGTTGTGTTTAGTGTAGGTGTCTAGGTAAGTCTATGGTTGCCTGAATGGTTCTCAATCAGAGACAGCTGTCTTTCATTGTCTCTGATTGGGAGCCATATTTAAGGCAGCCATAGGCATTAGGCTATTGTGGGTAATTGTCTATGTGTAGTGTTTAGTGTCAGCACTATTTTGTTTGAATAGCTTCACGGTCGTCTGTTTGTTGTTTTGTTCGTTTGTTCGTCTTCATAATAAAAGAAGATGTCTTTCTATCACGCTGCGCCTTGGTCCACTCTTCTTCAAAGTTACGACGATCGTGACAGAATTACCCACCAAACAAGGACCAAGCAGCGTGTTAAGCAGCAGCAGGAGCAACCTACACAGGATTTATGGCAATGGGAGCAGAGTCTGGACTATACTACGTGGGAGGAGATCGACAGGTGGGCGATCGACCCAGGGAGAATGCCGGAGCCCGCCTGGGATTCTCTGGAGCAGTGTGAGGAGGGATACCGGCGAATGGAGGCAGCACGACGACGCGGTAGGAAGCCTGTGAGTCAGCCCAAAACATTTATTGGGGGGGGGGGGGGGGGGGGGGGTAGGAGACCTGCACCAACTTCCCAATCTTACCGTGGAGAGCGAGAGTACGGGCAGACACCGTGTTATGCGGTAGAGCGCACGGTGTCTCCTGTACGGGTGCATAGCCCGGTGCGGTACATACCAGCTCCTCGTATCGGCCGGGCTAGATTGGGCATTGAGCCAGGTGCCATGAAGCCGGCTCAACGCGTCTGGTCTCCAGTGCGTCTCCTCGGGCCGGCATACATGGCACCAGCCTTACGCATGGTGTCCCCGGTTCGCCTACACAGCCCAGTGCGGGTTATTCCACCTCCCCGCACTGGTCGGGCTACGGGGAGCATACAACCAGGTAAGGTTGGGCAGGCTCAGTGCTCAAGGGAGCCAGTACGCCTGCACGGTCCGGTATATCCGGCGCCACCTCCCCGCCCCAGCCCAGTACCACCAGTGCCTACACCACGCACCAAGCTTCCAGTGTGTCTCCAGAGCCCTGTTCCTCCTCCACGCACTCGCCCTATGGTGCGTGTCTCCAGCCCAGTACCACCAGTGCCAACACCACGCACCAAGCCTCCTGTGCGCCCTGCTGCTGCTCCCCGCACTAGCCTTAAGGTGCGTGTCCTTAGCCCGGTACCACCAGTTCCGGCACCACGCACCAGGCCTACTGTGCGCCTCAGCCGGCCAGAGTCTGCCGTCTGCCCAGTGCCGCCTGCACTGCCCGTCTGCCCAGTGCCACCTGCGCTGCCCGTCTGCCCAGAGCCGCCTGCGCTGCCCGTCTGAACTGCACGTCTGTCCCGAGCCGTCAGAGCCGCCCGTCTGTCCCGAGCCGTCAGAGCCGCCCGTCTGTCCCGAGCCGTCAGAGCCGCCCGTCTGTCCCGAGCCGTCAGAGCCGCCCGTCTGTCCCGAGCCGCCAGAGCCGCCCGTCTGTCCCGAGCCGTCAGAGCCGCCCGTCTGTCCCGAGCCGTCAGAGCCGCCCGTCTGTCCCGAGCCGTCAGAGCCGCCCGTCTGTCCCGAGCCGCTAGAGCCGTCCGTCAGTCAGGAGCCGCTAGAGCCGTCCGCCAGTCAGGAGCCGCAAGAGCCGTCCGTCTGTCCCGAGCCGCTAGAGCCGTCCGTCAGTCAGGAGCCGCTAGAGCCGTCCGTCAGTCCTGAGCCGCTAGAGCCGCCCGCCAGCCAGGAGCAGCCAGAGCCGCCCGCCAGCCAGGAGCAGCCAGAGCCCCCAGCCAGCCATGACCAGCCAGAGCCGCCAGCCAGCCATGACCAGCCAGAGCCGCCCGCCAGCCAGGAGCAGCCAGAGCCGCCCGCCAGCCAGGAGCAGCCAGAGCCCCCAGCCAGCCATGACCAGCCAGAGCCGCCAGCCAGCCATGACCAGCCAGAGCCGCCAGCCAGCCATGACCTGCCAGAGCCTCCAGCCAGCCAGCCAGGATCTGCCAAAGCCGTCAGCCAGCCAGGATCTGCCAGAGCCGCCAGCCAGCCAGGATCTGCCAGAGCCGCCAGCCAGCCAGGATCTGCCAGAGCCGCCAGTCAGCCAGGATCGGCCAGAGCCGCCAGTCAGCCAGGATCGGCCAGAGCCGCCAGTCAGCCAGGATCTGCCAGAGCCACCAAAGCGGGTATTAACTATGGTGGAGTGGGGGCCACGTCCCGCACCCGAGCCGCCGCCGTAGGAAGGCCCACCCGGACCCTCCCCTTCTGTGTCAGGTTTTGCGACCGGAGTCCGCACCTTGGGGGGGGGGGGGGGGGGGGGTACTGTCACGCCCTGGCCTTAGTATTCTTTGTTTTCTGTAATATTTTGGTTAGGTCAGGGTGTGACAGGGGTGATGTTTGTGTGTATTGGTCTCGTCTTGGGTGTCTTTCTATCAAGATGTCTTTCTATCACGCTGCGCCTTGGTCCACTCTTCTTCAAAGTTACGACGATCGTGACACCATCACAATTCTATCTTGGAGATCTAAGGACAGTTCTTTGGGCTTCATGCTATAGTTTCTGCTCTGACATGCACTGTCAACTGTGGGACCTTATATAGACAGGTGTGTTTCTTTCTAAATCATGTCCAAACAATTGAATTGGCCACAGGTGGACTCCAATCAAGTTGTAGTGACATATCAAGTATGATCAAAGCAAATTGGATGCACCTGAGCTCAATTTGGAGCGTCATTGCAAAGGGGTATGAATAGTTATGTCAATTAGATATTTCTGTATTTAATTTTCAATAAATGTGTTAAAATTTGTCATTATTGTGTGTAGATGGGTGAGATTTTTTTATTTTTTTTTATCCAGGCTGTAACAACAAAATATGGAATAAGTTAAGGGGTATGAATACTTTCTGAAGGCACTGTATCCTCTCACATAGCCTCTTGGCAATAGGGGGTGCTATTTGCACTTTGTAATAATTTCGTTCCCAAATTAAACTGCCTCGTACTCAATTCTTGCTCGTACAATATGCATATTATTATTACTATTGGATAGAAAACACTCTCTAGTTTCTAAAACCGTTTGAATTATTTCTCTGAGTGAAACGATTTCTGAAATCGAGGTCCCTGTTCTAGGGTCAGTTTATAAGTCCCCATGCAAGCTATGGGGCTACATGTACTGCATACGCCTTCCTCTAGATGTCAGTAAGCGGTGAGAATTTGAATGGAGTGGATTGCACCATCTGGGACACTATAAAGGCTCATGGAACGGAAGTACCGTTCTTTTCAACGGGGCGCCTGGCGCAAGAGGGACATCCCAATGGCGTCCTGAAAAGCTTTCGTTTTAGCAGTTCTGTATCTCCGGCTCTGATTTAATTTGATTTTTGTCTTAAAAACTTCATAAGGTAGTTAATTTAAACCGACTTATAGCAGTTTATATCAGTTTATTGCGATTTTCTGGGATTTCTTTGTGACGCGCTTTCACGAGTTGGACACCTCTCCAGTGGGTGGCTATCGTTAGCTGCTATTTCTACAGGAGAAGAGGACATCTTTCAACCAAAAGACGATTGTTCTGGAGAAAGGACACCTTGCCCAAGATTCTGATGGAAGCTCAGCAAATAGTAAGCAGTCTTTATGCTGTTAATTCGTATTTATGTTGACAAATGTCAAATAATAATTCCGCCATGAATTTCGGTGCGGTCTCGCTTTAGTGCACGCTGTATTGCGCAGTAACGTTAATTTTAAAAATATAACACAGCGATTGCATTAAGAACTAATTTATCTTTCATTTGCTGTCCAATCTGTATTTTTTAGTCAAGTTTATGATTACTTATCGATTAGAATAGGTGCCTTTCCCAAGATTTCTCCTGACATTTTCTTTGCAGCTTGGCTACTTTTCTCATTGTATAACCACGATTTGTGCCGCTAAATATGCACATTTTCGAACAAACTCTATATGCATTGTGTAATATGATGTTATAGGACTGTCATCTGAAGAATTCTGAGCAGGTCAGTGAAAAAATTAATATCTTTTGCTGGGTTATACGTTATCGCTATTTTTGGCTTGAATCAATGCTGTTGTGTTTCTGGCTATTGTGGTAAGCTAATATAATGCTATATTGTGTTTTCGCTGTAAAACACTTAAAAAATCTGAAATATTGGCTGGATTCACAAGATCTGTGTCTTTCATTTGCTGTACGCTGTGTATTTTTCAGAAATGTTTTATGATGAGTATTTAGGTAATTCACGTTGCTCTCTGTAGTTATTCTAGTCGCTTTGGTGAGAGTTGTGATGGTGGCTGCAATGGTAAACTATGATTTATACCTGAAATATGCATATTTTTCTAACAAAACATATGCTATACAATAAATATGTTATCAGACTGTCATCTGATGAAGTTGTTTCTTGGTTAGTGGCTATTTATATCTTTATTTGGTCGAATTTGTGATAGCTACTGATGGAGTAAAAAAATAGTGGAGTAAAAAAGTGGTGTCTTTTGCTAACGTGGTTAGCTAATAGATTTACATATTGTGTCTTCCCTGTAAAACATTTTAAAAATCAGAAATGATGGCTGGATTCACAAGATGTGTATCTTTCATCTGGTGTCTTGGACTTGTGATTTAATGATATTTAGATGCTAGTATTTACTTGTGACGCTATGCTAGGCTATGCTAGTCAGCTTTTTTACTGATGGGGGTGCTCCCGGATCCGGGTTTGGGAGGAATTAGAGGTTAACTCCTGCAGAATTAAGCATATTTTGCAGTAAAATGATACACCAAATGTACATTTTGACTCAGGAACAGGAGTGGAGAAATATGATTGATTTCTTCCAGCATCTTGAGAGAATGAATGCGCGGTTAGGGATCGTATGTAAATGTGTTATCTTTATCAGCGTCATAAAAACAGTATATATATACTTTTTTTACCCCCTTTTTCTCCCCTCTTCGCTGTAACTCCCCAACGGGCTCGGGAGAGGCAAAGGTCGAGTCCTGCGTCCTCTGAAACACGACCCACCAAACCGCAGTTTTTAACACCCGCCCACTTAACCCGGAAGCCAACCGCACCAATGTGTGAGAAGAAACACTGTTCAACTGACGACCGAGGTCAGCCTGCAGGTGCCTGGCCCGCCACAAGGAGTTGCTAGAGCGCGATGAGCCAAGTAAAGCTCCCCCGGACAAAGTTTCCCCTAACCCAGACGACGCTGGGCCAATTGTGCACCGCCCTATGGGACTCTCGGTCACAGCCAGTTGTGAGACAGCCCGGGATCGAACCCGGGTCTGTAGTGATGCCTCTGCGCCACTCGGGAGGACCCAAACTGATAGTATTTCAACCACATAAAATATGCATCCAAGCCAAACTGAAATCTTATCAGAAACATGTTGGGTCATTTTCACTGCTTTTCATTTCCTTAATTAAACAAGTCAAGTAGACTAACAAATAGCCGACCAAAATGTTGGAAATTATAAGCAGAAACTTATCTAAATTAGGCTTTTAAAAAAAAATCCTGCACCCCTTCTCAAACAATCATTCCTCTGTCTCTGACTGTACAGCGCATTTTCAATTGCCCTACTGTATTTGCAGGTCAGGGTCATTCACGCTCCTGAGTCCTGTGACTGTGGCTTGCTATATAAAGTAGGCAAACAGGAATTGAGGCATTCAGTTACTTTTCTATTGAACGTTAGAATTTGCAAACGTGTGACCTAAGCGACTTTGAGCGTGGTATGATCGTCGGTGCCAGGTGCGCCAGATCCAGTATCTCAGAAACGGCCGCACTCTGTTAACCGAGAATGGTGCGACAAACAAAAAACATCCAGTCAGCGGTAGTCCTGTGGGCGAAAACATCTCGTTGATGAGAGAGATCAAAGGAGAATGGCAAGAATGATGCAAGCTAACAGGCGGGCCACAAACCGATAATGGCGCAGTACAACAGTGGTGTGAAGAACGGCATCTCGGAACGCACAACTCGTTGATCGTTGTCACGGAGGGCTATTGCAGCAGATAACCACACCGGGTTCCATTCATATCAGCTAAAAACAAGAAGAAGCGGCTCCAGTGAACACACGATCAACAACACTGGAGAATTGAGGAGTGGAAAAACATAGCCTGGAACATGACAGCGAGTTCAGTTTACTTGAGTGGCCTGCGAAGTCCCAAGACCTCAACCCAAAAGAGCATCTTTGCGATAAGATGGAATGGGCCGCCGTCCAATCTGCAGCAAGTGTGTGATGCCATCGCGCCACCATGGACCAACATCCCTGTGGAAAGTTTCCACATGCACACAGAGAGACAGAGACAGAGAGACAGGATTTTTTGTCAGGAACATATACAGGATACTACCCTCTACAACATAACCTTCACTCCAAATCAAAACCCACAACCTGATTTTGGACAGAATTACGGAATCACCTGGAAGGCGTACAACTACCAAAGATTATTATTCCAACGCTATACAGCAAATGCTCTGGAAAACAACAGAAAGCTGAAAACACCATCCAACCTGGAACTGAGTGAGTAATGTTTAGTCTGAAGCTATATTTTATTTCCAAAAGCCAAGAAGAAAAATATATTACATGACTTTATAAGGACTGAATGCTAAATTAAGGCTGCCAAGCTTGATACAACTTCAATTAGCACTGACATGTCAAGTGAGAGGTGTCAAAGCCCTTTAGCCCAACAATGGCAGGAGAGTCACACAGTCTACTCCAACCAAATGGAGAGGCCTTAGAAGCTGCCTCCCACTGTTCAGAGGTAATTAAAATACAGTACCCTGTGTATGTAAAGAATGATAAGATCACAAAATGAAGCTTCTTATGGAAAATCAAGAGACACTTTTTGCTAACTATTATAAAAATGGGAACATCTGCAACCTCATCTTCCACACAAACCATCCCCTGGCATGGCACACTACCCCTCTGTTAAGAGAGGTGGTGTTAACGAGGATACTTGACAACGAGGACTCTGAGTCAGCTAATATAAATCTCTATAAGTCAGGAACAGTAATGGTACAGGGCAACCCCAAACAGTTTCAGCTGGACTTTCGCCTAATCAAAGAATCAGGAGAAGCTCTCCCTTGAGAAAGATACCCACACCCCGAGCGGGTCAGACCAGACCTCTTCATTATACAACCCCACAGACGAGCAACCCCAAGCGGAAAGTCAACCTCCCAGCACAGAGTACTACCCCCCCCCCCCCATTGAAATGAAGGATATATTTACCCAGCTGGAGGTAAGGCAGGTGGAGCTGGAACAGCAGGTATTACACTCCAGTCAGCACAGACCCAGACAACAATCCAGCACAACAACATCCCCTTAACCAGACCCGGAGAGCTGGAGGTGGAAAGAGACATATCTGCACTCTGGACTGTGGTGAGACAACTTCAACAATATAAAAAGCAAGAGCAGGAGAAGAACAGAGCACTAGAGGAGAGGATCAGACTGCTGGAGGAGAGGTTGAGGGGGATGGCGTGTGACAGAGAACAACCCACTAAAGAGGTGGCCACCCCCACAAAGAAGCCAGCAGAACAGCCCACCTCAGCTCCCGACAAAAGTCTCGACACCACAGCAGAACAGTCCACCCCAGACCCTGGCCATAGTGTCGACATCAGGCAGAACACACAAATGAAGAACCCCAAGCCCAGGGGATCTCACCCCCTCTGAGCACCCACCCTGTCAGCCACCCTGATAGCCCTCCTGACAACCCGCCCCCCCCCCCCCCCCCCCCCCACACACACACACCGACCGAGGACATACACAAGACACAGATTGTACTCCTTATAGACTCAAATGGGAAATATATACAAGAAAAAAAAACGTATTCCCAAACACAGTGTGTCTAAACTCTGGTGTCCAAACACCCAGCGTGCCCTAGACCTTCTGTCTGAGGACCAACTAGGTTCACCTAGCCACATAATAATACACACAGGCACAAATGACCTGAGAGCCCAGCAGGAAAGGTTGGCCACAACACTGAAGGGAGTGATTGAAAAAGCTTCTTCTACTTTCCCCAATGCACAAGTGGTTATCTCCACTTGTGCATTATCTCGGTTATCTCCTGCTACCACGAAAATACTTACACCCTGCTACCATACAGCGGGTAAACGCAAGTATTTCCCGTGACTGTGCCTCAAAACCAAATGTTTTCCTGGCCCACCACTCCACCCTGGACTTGAACAGCCTCTATGACCAGGCCCAACCCCCACTCTTACACTAGCCCAAGCCAATGGCATGTACCAGATGCTCAGCAGGCTCTGCTCACACTTACTGGTCTGAGGCCAAACCACATGACCAACAACATTGGACACTTTATGGAACACAAAGCCTTCACTATCTCATCCTGGAATATCCAAGGCCTGAGGTAATCTGCCTTTGGCCTAAAGAGCAGGAAACTGGACTTCATTAAAGAAATCGGAAATACAGACATTGTCATCCAACAAGAAACCTGGTATAGAGGAGACGGACCCACTAGTTGCCCTCTAGGTTACAGAGAGCTGGTAGTCCCATCCGCCAAGCGGCCAGGTGTGAAACAGGGAAGGGACTCAGGGGGTATGCTAATTTGGTAGAGCAGACCTAACTCACTCCATTAAATTAATCAAAACAGGAACATTTTACATTTGGCTAGAAATTCAAAAGGAAATGATCTTAACAGAGAAAAATGTCCTCCTGTGTGCTACCTATATCCCCCCACTAGAATCCCCATACTTTAATGAAGACAGCTTCTCCATCCTGGAAGGGGAAATCAATCATTTCCAGGCCCAGGGACATGTACTAGTCTGTGGAGACCTAAATGCCAGAACTGGACAAGAACCTGACACCCTCAGCACACAGGGGGACAAACACCTGCCTGGAGGTGACAGCATTCCTTCCCCCATATGCCCCCCTACCCACAACTATGACAACATAACCAACAAATACGGGTCATAACTCCTGCAGCTCTGTCGCACGCTGGGTATGTACATAGTCAATGGTAGGCTTCGAGGGGACTCCTATGGTAGGTACACCTATAGCTCATCTCTTGGCAGTAGTACTGTAGACTACTTTATCACTGACCTCAACCCAGAGTCTCTCAGAGCGTTCACAGTCAGCCCACTGACACCCCTGTCAGACCACAGCAAAATCACAGTCTACTTGAACAGAGCAATACTCAATCATGAGGCATCAAAGCCAAAGGAACTGAGTAATATTAAGAAATGCTGTAGATGGAAGGAATGTAGTTTGGAAACCTACCAAAAAACAATTAGGTAACAACAAATTCAATCCCTTTTAGACAACTTCCTGGATAAAACGTTCCACTGTAATAGTGAAGGTGTAAACTTGGCAGTAGAAAATCTTAACAGTATATTTGACCTCTCAGCTTCCCTATCAAATCTCAAATAGAAAACCGAAGAAAATTAACAACAATGACAAAATCTAAGAAAGAAATTGAGAAACCTGTCCAACCAAAAGCATAGAGACCCGGAAAACCTGAGTCGACGCCTTCACTATGGTGAATAACTAAAACAATACAGAAATACACTACGGAAAAAGAAGGAACAGCACGTCAGAAATCAGCTCAATGTAATTGAAGAATCCATAGACTAACCACTTCTGAGAAAATTGGAAAACACTAAACAAACAACAACACGAATAATTATCTATCCAAAATGGAGATGTATGGGTAAACCACTTCTCCAATCTTTTTGGCTCTATAACAAAGAACAAACAGCAAAAACATTATCAAATACAAATCTTAGAATCAACTATTAAAGACTACCAGAACCCACTGGATTCTCCAATTACCTTGAATGAGCTACAGGACAAAATAAAAACCCTCCAACCCAAAAAGGCCTGTGGTGTTGATGGTATCCTCAATGAAATGATCAAATATACAGACAACAAATTCCAATTGGCTATATTAAAACTCTTTAACATCATCCTTAGCTCTGGCATCTTCGCCAATATTTGGAAGCAAGGACTGATCACCCCAATCCACAAAAGTGGAGACAAATTTGACCCCAATAACTACCGTAGGATATGCATCAACAGCAACCTTGGGAAAATCCTCTGCATTATCATTAACAACAGACTTGTACATTTCCTAAGTGAAAACTATGGACTGAGCAAATGTCAAATTGGCTTTTCACCAAATTATCGTATGACAGACCACATATTCACAAACTAGAATTCTATTTGGCCCTAAACAGAGAGTATACAGTGGCAGAATACCTGACCACTGTGACTGACCCAAACTTAAGGAAAGCTTTGACTATGTACAGACTCAGTGAGCATAGCCTTGCTATTGAGAAAGGCCGCCGTAGGCAGACCTGGCTCTCAAGAGAAGACAGGCTATGCACACACTGCCCACAAAATGAGGTGGAAACTGAGCTGCACTTCCTAACCTCCTGCCCAATGTATGACCATATTAGACACATATTTCCCTCAGATTACACAGATCCACGAAATATTTGAAAACAAACCCGATTTTGATAAACTCCCATATCTACTGGGTGAAATACCACAGTGTGCCATCACAGCAGCAAGATGTGTGAGCTGTTGCCACAAGAAAATGTCAACCAGTGAAGAACAAACACCATTGTAAATATAACCCATATTTATGCTTATTATTTTCCCTTTTGTACTTTAACCATTTGTACATCGTTACAACAGAGTATATATACATAATATGACATTTGTAATGTCTTTATTCTTTTGGAACTTCTGTGAGTGTAATGTTTACTGTTCATTTTTATTGTTTATTTCACTTTTGTATACGACCTACCTCACCTGCTTTGGCAATGTTAACATATGTTTCCCATGCCAATAAAGCCCATTGAATTGAATTGAGAGCGAGAGAAGAGAGAAGAGAGGAGAGAGAGAGAGAGAAGAGAGGAGAGAGGAGAGAGAGAGAGGAGGATCGCAATGACTTTGCATAGATTGCCCATTATTACCTTCGCTTGACGTCAGCTGGCTCTTCAGCTGGTTGTAGCGGTCTGCTTTGGGAGGTAGCGGAGGCTGGGTGTCTAGGCCTTTGTCATCCACGGCCAGGCCATCCAGACTGATCTTGGACTGGACAGGGGAGATGACGAGGGGTTAAAAGTTGTCTTAAAAGGAACAGCAGGTGGAGGAACAGAACCAGGGATAGGCCAAGGGATATGACTGGGGGACAGGGTTAGGTGAATGGACTGGCTGGGAATAGTACAGCTGAAGAGCACTAGAAAGATGGCTAGGTGAAATATAGATAACAGGACTGGGAATAAAACCAGGAATAGGACATGGAACTAGAAATATAACTGTTGTATCTACTGAATGTACCGAAGCTTACTTTAGACTGGAGGATACTGGTGTGGAACCCGTTGTTGCTGACCTTGATGCTGATCTGTCTGTCAGAGAGGTCTGGTCTGATGAAGGGGGGCTGGATGGAGAAAGGGGGCTTCTTCCTGGGGTCCACACCATTGTACCTGTATAGAGGAGAGGAGAGACAACTCATCGTATGAGAGTTAGCCTGAGTCCCAGATCTGTTTGTACTGTCTTGCCAACTCCTGTGTTATTGTCAGGTGACATTGACATAGGATTTGGCAAGACTGCACAAACAGATCTAGGACTCAGGCTATATCGGAGTATGGGGCGAATTCAATGGTGGATGATGACTATAATAAAAACGTTTCAGTCCCCACCTGGGTATTGTTTATCTGTGGCTATGTATACTGTTAATTTTAGCAGTGTAATATCTCCCAAAAGGTCTCTTTAAATCAGGCTCTGGGGTCTGGCTGCTGAATGTGTGTTTGTGCTGTGCTTGATTTCCCCTTAACTGTAGTGTGATTCAGTTCTCCCAGCCATCTGCCTTCCTCTGGGGGTATAGGTGGCTTTCTCCAGGCAGAGAAAACACACACACACACACACACACACACACACACACACACACACACACACACACACACACACACACACACACACACACACACACCTCTTTGGACATTGCTGCAGTTCTATCTCAGCAGTCTACTTAGAATGACTACAGCAGAACAGGTACCATGGCAACCCCCTTGGTCTTGGTTACCGCTGAGCTTTTTTAAAAACATTTTATATTTTTCTCCCCAATTTCATGATTACGATCTTGTCTCATTGCTGCAACTCCCCAACAGGCTCGGGAGAGGTGAAGGTCGAGTCATGCGTCCTCATGCTCGCTTAACCCGGAAGCCAGAGGAAACACCGTTCAACTGACGACCGAAGTCAGACTGCAGGCACCCGGCCCGCTACAAGGAGTCGCTAGAGCGTGATGAGCCAAGTAAAGCACCCCCGGTCAAACCATCCTGTAACCCGGACGACGCTGGGCCGATTGTGACCGCTGACTTTTTATTGCCCGTCTATCCGGCTCCCACCACACACCACCCACACCCCCTGACCTACAGTAGGAAACCATGTCCTCCTTACCTGGGCGCCAGGGGAGCACACAGGACATACTTGATGTTGCCACAGCAACCCCGCGTGAAGGGATTTACTCCACCACGGAACTTGCCCGTCACCTGAGGAACAGAAGGCTTTGTTAGAATGGGTGAAGACGCAAGGACTGAACACACACACAGCTAGAACTAGCTAGCAGCTTTGATTTGGCAAGTGAAGCTGCAATGCTGATATTGTGTCCTGTGTGATACATGATAGAATGTACTGTATGTTTGTGAGTGTGTGTGTGTCTGGTTAAGCCGCTCTTAGCTGGGCCCCTTCTCACCTGTTCGTTAGTGGTACGACCTCTGGCGACAAGGACCATATGGAAGCCTGTCAGGCCCATGACTGGTATGAAGAAGAGCCCTGCTATACACATCACCACTAGACTTGATATACATAGTAAAGGAGAGCGCTAACGTTGTTAGGAGCCATTTTAGCAGCTGCAAGCCAACCTCCACTGCCACCAACGACTGTATGGCTGCCACGGAGCCATTCAGACAACTATTTTATTTTCTCTGTACAACAATCAAACATTATCACAATCCACCCGCAAGGATGTGATTGTCAACCCATAGAAAATGAGGGGGGTCCATTCTGGTGGTCCATTTTAATGATCAGACACACTTTTCCCCAGGGCCTTCAGAACAGAACACAAAAGGCCCTAGTTTTGATACAATAGAAGGTGAAATGAGATCCGGCTGGCGTCAGTGTGGAAGGATACGTGACGGTGGTGTACAACGTGCCCAGCTGCTCCATGTGGTGCAGCACGAACAGCAGGCCGAAGGAGAACACGCCCACCATGTGGATGCTTAGCGACAGCAGGAACAGGAAGAAGTAACGGTAGTTCCTACGCCCGATACAGTTGTTCACCCAGGGGCAGTGGTGGTCAAAGTCCTGAGGAGAGAGTGAGAGATGGGTGTTTAGGATGGTGGAGAGATACAGTTGTTCACCCCAGGGCAGTGCTGGTCAAAGTCCTGGGAAGGGACAGAGAGAGGTGGATGGGTGTTAGGAGATGGTCATAGGGTAGAGTGGAGATTAACAGGATCATACTACATGATAAAAGCTCTTCAGTGTATTCACACACTCCACAGAGATGTTTCAATCAATTCCATCATCTCTGATTGCATAACTCAGATTTCTAGAGTTTTTAGAAACATCTACTGTACTTTAGCTGACTTTGTTTTTGATTGTGGTTGAGGGTCTACTGAAGAACACAGAACCAGTGTAAGTAGTTTGACTGAAATATAGGAGGCTGCCTCACAACCTTCAGTTCAAAGTCAGATTTCAACTCTTTCATGGAGAGATAGACTGTATATGAAAGAGCGGTAGGCACAGCCGCATCAGTAGGCTACTGGGAGAGCAACACAGCTGGAGAGTGAGGCTTCAAATGGGAAAAACAAAGTTATGAAACCAATCTTCTGTTTTACTGAATGTTGCTTGGATGTGGTGGAAAAACATGATTGCAATCCACATAACATTGTTCACAGTATATGGACAGGTCTTATCTGTGAACATATACCATCAGTCAACTGTAGAGGTCACATATAGAAACAAGGCTAACACCACATTGAAATGTCAACGGCTGACAAATGAGCTAGAGTGTGGTGTCTGTCGGTCTGTGTCTGTCTGTGTCTGTGTCAGTGTGTCAGTCTGTGTCAGTCTTACCTCCACACAGTTGTCACACACACTGCAGTGAGAGCAGCGGGGCGGTCTGTAGAAGTGACAGGTGGCACACCATTTCATCCGGACCTGAATTCCTTTGATCTCTACATTCTTGTAGAGAGGTGCCCGGAAATCATCGTCCTTGTCCTCATCCTCATCCGCTGTCACAAGGGGAGAGATCACGTTAGCAGGCAAGTACACACACACACACACACACCCACAATCTGATTTATGATTGCATTTGACAGGGGCAACAGGAGGTAGACTTAAATTAAGCTAACTCCCATGGTTAGCTGTCTGTACAAATTTAAATTTTATAAACAATATGCATTTTGTAGCCCACATCTTTGGCATCAAATCTAAATTAAATGCATGTCACATACACAGTTTACAGCAGGTATAAAAGGTGCTAGGTCCCTCAACAATGCAGAACATTAATCAATAATAACAATGAAAAGAGTCAAGTAAAAAATAACAAGTAGAAGAAGTGATAGAAGAGGTAGTATGCATCGTAATAATGGACTGGATTTACAAATATAAAGTGGGCAGTGGAATCAATAGTATATAATGTGTGTGTGTGTGTGTGTGTGTGTGTGTGTGTGTGTGTGTGTGTGTGTGTACACATACATACATACATACATACATACATACATACATACATACATACATACATACATACATACATACATACATACATACATACATACATACATACATACATACATACATACATACATACATACATACATACATACATACATACATAGAAGTAAGTTTGAGTGTAAGGGTTGGTTAGATGTGTTTAACCATTACACAGTAATGGTTAAAGCCCAGAGGGCCTGCATTTGGATGGATGACAAAAAAAATGATCACATCAACTGCACACCCTACTCATTGGACTGCCACTCTCTTTCTGAACGAATACATTTCCAGAGTTTTTGTAGATCTTTGCACAATGGGCCACTTGACAATATTTCTATGTGAAGTGTATTGCTCTGGAGCAAGATAGGAAATCAAATGTGATGTCTTTCGGTTCATCAAAAAGCCCATTCAACCTGAAGGATGATCGTCATGGGATTCGTACACTTGGAACAACCACACACACACACACACACACACACACACACACACACACACACACACACACACACACACACACACACACACACACACACACACACACACACACACACACACACACACAATCCCACTGAGAGACTTCACAGTTGTTATGAGTTTTCAGACTCTTCAAATAGATTTAAAAGGTAACCAACTGGGAAACTGAATGTAAACATCTCCCCTGCAGTCTGCTCTTTAAAAACAATCCTCAGCAGACAAATTGATGAGAGGCTTTATCATCCAATAGACAATATACGCCTTTACATTTCAAGGCTTTACATTACAGAACAATAGAAGCCTTTACATTTGAACCTGGTAGTCACATTCAATGTACATACAGTACCAGTCAAAAGTATGGACACACCTACTTATTCAAGGGTTTTTCTTTATTTTTACTATTTTCTACATTGTAGAACAACAATTGTTTAACAGTTTTTTGGTTACTATATGATTCCATATGTGTTATTTCATAGTTTTCATGTCTTCACTATTATTCTAGACAGATGTAGAAAATAGTAAAAATAAAGAAAAACCCTGGAATGAGTAGGTGTGTCCATACTTTTGACTGGTACTGTACGTCATACACAGATTTACACCAATTGAAGAGAAAGGAATAAACTGTCAGATACAGCCTAGCTCTCTACAGCAGCGATGACAGCTCATGAGGATTGTATTGACAGGGTAGGATCTACGAAATATACCCCTGAGGCCATACCACTCTTAGAAGCAGGGATTTAACTGCAGTTTGTTTCTCCCCACACAGATACAGTCTGTGGAGGCAGGAGCAGTAGGATTATCCATGTGGCCACAGGCATCTCAATATAGTGGGCATGCGTTTCCCACTACTCTCTCTCTATAAAACTACAGCAACGTGAAACTAAAAAACTACGGCAGCTCTCCACTCCATCTCTACAACAACCACAGTAGGAGAGACCACTTCAGGAAGATACATGAACCTGGCTGTGTCATATGTGCTGTAACGATTATTACCTGTTTATGGGGGGACAAGTAGTTCTTAAAGTCCGGAGCTTATTATGTTACAAGCATGTTACAACCATAAGGTGTAAATGGGCCACATTCAACGATCATTACTAAACATAGGGGCCGGGCCATCCCCCAGGAGTGGATGACACACACACAGTGTTTCCCTTTCTTTACCATTACTAACAGCTGACTAACATCAAGTACTGCCAGTATTTTTTCTAAGGCAGCAGCAGTGGGACTCGTAACCTCAACCAGGGCTTGGTAGCCTGGTCACAGGCAGGTAAGTCATGCATAGCATGGTGCAGAGAGGGCCCAGTTATTAGCTAAAACAGGAGTTGTGGGCTAATGGGTACTGAAAAGACCCAGACAGAGAGAGAGAGTGAGAGACAGACAGACATAAAGAGAGAGAGACCCATTCATCTCATACAGACACTTTCAGTAGTAAAAGGGAACTGACCTTTTGGGAAGACTCCAGGGTCCATGAAAGTAGCCATGCTGAAGTTGGCCAGCACAAATAGGAAGACGACGCCATTGTAGAGAGGCACGGCGGGGGAGATCGTGTTGGTCAGCCAGGGGCACCTGGAGAGGAGAGAGGACAGCAGTTAGGAAACTCCATTCATAGTTCATTCATACATAGTGATATCTGAAGATTCAGAGATAGAAGGCGCACAATGAATGACACACAATTGCACAATTGGATGCGCACATATGCACCTACATAAATTCAGCAAAAAAAGAAACGTCCTCTCACTGTCAACTGCGTTTATTGTCAGCAAACATAACAAGTGAAAATATTTGTATGAACATAACAAAATTCAACAACTGAGACACAAACATGTGACTAACAGAAATGGAATAATGTGTCCCCGAACAAAGGTGGGGGGGGGTCAAAATCCAAAGTAACAGTCAGTATCTGGTGTGGCCACCAGTTGCATTAATACTGCAGTGCATCTCCTCCTCATGGACTGTGCCAGATTTGCCAGTTCTTGCTGTGAGATGTTACCTCACTCTTCCACCAAGGCACCTGCAAGTTCCCGGACATTTCTGGGGGGAATGGTCCTAGCCCTCACCCTCCAATGTTTGGATGTACCGATCCTGTGCAGGTGTTGTTACACGTGGTCTGCCACTGCGAGGACGATCAGCTGTCCGTCCTGTCTCCCTGCAGCGCTGTCTTAGGCGTCTCACAGTACGGACATTGCAATTTATTGCCCTGGCCAAATCTGCTGTCCTCATGCCTCCTTGCAGCATGCCTAAGGCACGTTCACGCAGATGAGCAGGGACCCTGGGCATCTTTCTTTTGGTGTTTTTCAGAGTCAGTAGAAAGGCCTCTTTAGTGTCCTAAGTTTTCATAACTGTGACCTTAATTGCCTACCGTCTGTAAGCCATTAGTGTCTTAACGACCGTTCCACAGGTGCAGGTTCATTAATTGTTTATGATTAATTGAACAAGCATGGGAAACAGTGTTTAAACCCTTTACAATGAAGATCTGTGAAGTTATTTGGATTTTTATTTATTATCTTTGAAAGACAGGGTCCTGAAAAAGGGGTGTTTCTTTTTTTGCTGAGTTTATATGTAAATATATGACAAATACTGATTCATACTGATAAGAGGATTGTAATCTGCCTGTGAAAAAAAAAATCTGCCTATGAAATGAGGGATGGAGGGGAGATGCAAATAGGTTACTGCTGCACCCCCCTCCTCCTCCATACCCACAATCATCACATCTACCACACACACACACACACATACACACAGTCATCAGCGGAAACAAGATTTTCAGTATCTTTAATCCTGCGCAAATGGGAAAACTATGCAAAAAGGAGGACACGGTGTAAACCTGGAATTGCTTCTTCGCCTCTTGAGATTCAGAAATATTAACAATGGCATCATCAGCCATACATGGAACATACCAGATCTTCTCTCAGCCTCAGATATAAAAGTCAATGAGAGATGATGACACATGAGGAAAGGGCTATACCGGGGTGCAGGGCTGAGCTATATTACAATGTCTAACATTTCCTGGAATTAGAGAGGGAGTTGCAGACAGACCGGGCATGGAGTCCAACAGACAGCTCGCATAGGCAGTGTGTTACCACTGTGGATGGTACACACTATCTCACTAAATCCTGGTTGAAAGATTCCTGGCATCAGGAGGGAATAAGCACAAAATCTGTGAATCCACCTACTGGGAGTTCTGGAAAACCTAGTCCAGGACTTAAACAGAATCACTAAGACATTTTGTGTGTCAAGCTTGATCTTATCCACAGGCTTATTTATCATCACATACTGTGAAATATGCAAAGATACCTGGAAAATGCTGCAATCAAGAATACCAAGTAATCCAATTTTTATCACTGCACACATTTTAATTGGATCCGTAGGTAGAAATGTCAAGACATTGTATGAGCCCAAAAAAGGTCTCTATGCCTCATTGCCCCCTGCAGGGTCTCCTTCTAGAGACCCACAATGCAGGGTGGTTAAGTGTACAGACAGACAGACAGACAGACAGACAGACAGACAGACAGACAGACAGACAGACAGACAGACAGACAGACAGACAGACAGACAGACAGACAGACAGACAGACAGACAGACAGACAGACAGACAGACAGACAGACAGACAGACAGACAGACAGACAGACAGACAGAGCTTTCTGTTGGTCTAAATGAGGGAGCGGTGTTAGTGTACACAACATGAATAAATTAAATGTCTCATGGGGAAGAGGCAGCGGTTTCGAGGAACCACCCTTCTTTGATCATGCCCGCTCAATCAGTGTTACTGCTTTACACACACACACAGTGCAAACAGACTATATGCACACACACGCACGCACACACAGAGCACCGATTTCCTGGCATCTGTTAATGGAGGTGATCCTCTCTCCATCTTGCCTCTTCCTTCCCCCTCTGCTCTGTTCAATTATTCAGAGTGGAGTGTGTACTGTAGGTAGGAGAATGGGATGCTGTGCTAGCAGGCCTGGGGGAGCATGGTGACTCAGTGATCCCCAGCACCCAGCCTCTGCTCTGGAGGAGGGCCAGTCAACCAGCCTCTGCTCTGGAGGAGGGCCAGTCAACCAGTAACACAGACCAGAAACACCACCTGTATCAGTGCCCATGTGGGTAGTCTGTTGCCACAGCTTCTGTGAGTATTGCAAAGCAAAGCTATATCATGTGGGTAATACCAAGAAGGTAGTGAAGGGAGAGAAAATCCTATAGGAGTACAGTCCACTGCGCGAATCTGCACTGCTTTCACCTAATAATCCCACTTGCCAAGTAGAAAAACAGCCAGTATTATACCTACCTACCTACAGTTGAAGTCGGAAGTTTACATACACCTTAGCCAAATACATTTAAACTGAGTTTTTCACAATTCCTGACATTTAATCCTAGAAAAATTCCCTGTTTTAGGTCAGTTAGGATCACCACTTTATTTTAAGAATGTGAAATGTCAGAATAATAGAAGAGAGAATGATTTATTTCAGCTTTTATTTCTTTCATCACATTCCCAGTGGGTCAGAAGTTTACATCCACTTAATTAGTATTTGGTAGCATTGCCTTTAAATTGTTTAACTTGGGTCAAACATTTTGGGTAGCCTTCCACAAGCTTCCCACAATAAGTTGGGTGAATTTTGGCCCATTCCTCCTGACAGAGCTGGTGTAACTGAGTCAGGTTTGCAGGCCTCCTTGCTCGCACGCGCTTTTTCAGTTCTGCCCACAAATTTTCTATGGGATTGAGGTCAGAGCTTTGTGATGGCCACTCCAATGCCTTAACTTCGTTGTCCTTAAGCTATTTTGCCACAACTTTGGAAGTATGCTTGGGGTCATTGTCCATTTGGATACCCATTTGCGACCAAGCTTTAACTTCCTGACTAATGTCTTGAGATGTTGCTTCAATATATCCACATAATTTTCCTTCCTCATGAGGCCATCTATTTTGTGAAGTGCACCAGTCCCTCCTGCAGCAAAACACCCCCACAACATGATGCTGCCAACCCCGTGCTTCACGGTTGGGATGGTGTTCTTCGGCTTGCAAGCCTCCCCCTTTTTCCTCCAAACATAACGATGGTCATTATGGCCAAACAGTTCTATTTTTGTTTCATCAGACCAGAGGACATTTCTCCAAAAAGTACGATCTTTGTCCCCATGTGCGGTTGCAAACCGTAGTCTGGCTTTTTTTATGGAGGTTTTGGAGCAGTGGCTTCTTCCTTGCTGAGCAGCCTTTCAGGTTATGTCAATATAGGACTCGTTTTACTGTGGATATAGATACTTTTGTACCTGTTTCCTCCAGCATATTCACAAGGTCCTTTTGCTGTTGTTCTGGGATTGATTTGCACTTTTCGCACCAAAGTACGTTCATCTCTAGGAGACAGAACGCTTCTCCTTCCTGAGCGGTATGACGGCTGCGTGGTCCCATGGTGTTTATACTTGCATACTATTGTTTGCACAGATGAACGTGGTACCTTCAGGCGTTTGGAAATTGCTCCCAAGGATGACCCAGACTTGCGGAGGTCAACAACAAAAAAGGTCTTGGCTGATTTCTTTTGATTTCCCCATGATGTCAAGCAAAGAGGCCTTGAAATACATCCACGGGTACACCTCCAATTGACTCAGGCTAATTGACATTATTTATCAAAAGCTTCTAAAGCCATGACATAATTTTCGGGAATTTTCCAAGCTGTTTAAAGGCACAGTCAACTAGTGTATTTAAACTTCTGACCCACTGGAATTGTTATTCAGTGAATTATAAGTGAAATAATCTGTCTGTAAATAATTGTTGGAAAAATTACTTGTGTCATGCATAAAGTAGATGTCCTAACCGACTTGCCAAAACTATAGTTTGTTAACAAGAAATTTGTGGAGTGGTTGAAAAACGAGTTTTAATGACTACAACCTAAGTGTATGTAAACTTCCGACTTCAACTGTACATACATACATACATAAATTCAGCAAAAAAAGAAACGTCCTCTCACTGTCAACTGCGTTTATTTTCAGCAAACTTAACGTGTAAATATTTGTATGAACATAACAAGATTCAACAACTGAGACATAAACTGAACAAGTTCCACAGACATGTGACTAACAGAAATGGAATAATGTGTCCCTGAACAAAGGGGGGGTCAAAATCAAAAGTAACAGTCAGTATCCGGTGTGGCCACCAGCTGCATTAAGTACTGCAGTGCAACTCCTCCTCATGGACTGCACCAGATTTGCCAGTTCTTGCTTTGAGATGTTACCCCACTCTTCCACCAAGGCACCTGCAAGTTCCCGGTCATTTATGGGGGGAATGGCCTTAGCCCTAGCCCTCCGATCCAACAGGTCCCAGACGTGCTCTATGGAATTGAGATCCGGGCTCATCGCTGGCCATGGCAGAACACTGATATTCCTGTCTTGCAGGAAATCACGCACAGAACAAGCAGTATGGCTGGTGGCATTGTCATGCTGGAGGGTCATGTCAGGATGAGCCTGCAGGAAAGGTAGCACATGAGGGAGGAGGATGTCTTCCCTGTAACGCACAGCATTGAGATTGCCTGTGTTAAGCTCATTCCTTCGGCGATAAACGCGAATCCGACCATCACCCCTGGTGAGACAAAACCGTGACTCGTCAGTGAAGAGCACTTTTTGCTAGTCCTGTCTGGTCCAGCGATGGTGGGTTTGTGCCCATAGGCGACGTTGTTGCCGGTGATGTCTGGTGAGGACCTGCCTTACAACAGGCCTACAAGCCCTCAGTCCAGCCTCTCTCAGCCTATTGCGGACAGTCTGAGCACTGATGGAGGGATTGTGCGTTCCTGGTGTAACTCGGGTAGTTGTTGTTGCCATCCTGTACCAGTCCCGCAAGTGTGATGTTTGGATGTACCGATCCTGTGCAGATGTTGTTACACGTGGTCTGCCACTGCGAAGATGATCAGCTGTCCGTCCTGTCTCCCTGTAGCGCTGTCTTCGGTGTCGCACAGTATGGACATTGCAATTTATTGCCCTGGCCACATCTGCTGTCCTCATGCCTCCTTGCAGCATGCCTAAGGCACGTTCACGCAGATGAGCAGGGACCCTGGGCATCTTTCTTTTGGTGTTTTTCAGAGTCAGTAGAAAGGCCTCTTTAGTGTCCTAAGTTTTCATAACTGTGACCGTAATTGCCTACCGTCTGTAAGCTGTTAGTGTCTTAACGACCGTTCCACAGGTGCATGTTCATTAATTGTTTATGGTTCATTGAACAAGCATGGGAAACAGTGTTTAAACCCTTTACAATGAAGATCTGTGAAGTTATTTGGATTTTTAAGAATTATATTTTAAAGACAGGGTCCTGAAAAAGGGACGTTTCTATTTTTGCTGAATTTAGAAACACACACACACAAAGCGCATTCGGAAAATATTCAAACCCCTTGACTTTTTCAACATTTCATTACAGCCTTATTCTAAAATGGATTGAATAAAAAAAAATCCTCAATCTACACACAATACCCCATAATGACGAAGTGAAAACAGGTTTTTAGAAATTTTTGCACATTTATTACAAATAAAAACAGAAATACCTTATTTACATAAGTATTCAGACCTTTTGCTTTGAGACTCGAAATTGAGCTCAGGTGCATCCTGTTTCCATTGATCATCCTTGAGATGTTTCTACAACTTGATTGGAGTCCACCTGTGCTAAATTCAATTGATTGGACATGACTAGGAAAGGCACACACCTGTCTATATAAGGTCCCACAGTTGACAGTGCATGTCAGAGCAAAAATCAAGCCACGAGGTTGAAGGAATTGTTCCTTAGAGCTCCGAGACAGGATTGTGTTGAGACACAGATCTGGGGAAGGGTACCAAAAAATCTGCAGTATTGAAGGTCCCTAAGAACACAGTGGCCTCCATCATTCTTAAATGGAAGAAGTTTGGAACCACCAAGACTCTTCCTAGAGCTGGCCGCACGGCCAAACTGGGCAATCGGGGGAGAAGGGCCTTGGTCAGGGAGGTGGCCAAGAACCCGATGGTCACTCTGACAGAGCTCTAGAGTTCCTCTGTGGAGATGGGAGAACCTTCCAGAAGGACAACCATCTCTGCAGCACTCCACCAATCAGGCCTTTATGGTAGAATGGCCAGACAGAAGCCACTCCTCAGTAAAAGGCACATGACAGCCCGCTTGGCACCTAAATGACTCTCAGACCATGAGAAACAAGATTCTCTGGTCTGATGAAACCAAGATTGAACTCTTTGTCCTAAATGCAAAGTGTCATGTCTGGAGGAAACCAGGCTCCATCCCTACAGTGAAGCATGGTGGTGACAGCAGCATGCTGTGGGAATGTTTTTCAGCGGCAGGGACTAGGAGACTAGTTAGGATCGAGGGAAAGATGAATGAAGCAAAGTACAGAGAGATCATTGATGAAAACCTGCTCCGCAGTGCTCAGGACCTCACACTGGGACGAAGGTTCACCTTCCAACAGGACAACGACCTTAAGCACACAACCAAGACCATACAGGAGTGGCTTCGGGATAAGTCTCTAAATGTCCTTGAGCCAGAACTTCAACCCGATCGGACCTGATCGGACTTCAACCCGATCGAACATCTCTGGGGAGACCTGAAAATAGCTGTGCAACGAAGCTCACCATCCAACCTGACAGAGCTTGAGAGGATCTGCAGAGAATAAGAATTTGTTTTTAACTGACTTGCCTAGTTAAATAAAGGCTAAATAAAGATAAGAATGGGAGAAACTCCCCAAATACAGGTGTGCCAAGCTTGTCGCGTCATACCGAAGACTCAAGGCTGTAATCCCTGCCAAAGGTGCTTCAAAAAAGTAGAGTAAAGGGAATACTTTTGTAAAAGTGATATTTAAAAAATATAGTAAATTTTTTAGCAAAAAATCTATAAACCTGTTTTTGCTTTGTCATTATGGAGTATTAATTAATAGATTAAATAGTGAAAAAAAATATTTCATCCATTTTAGAATAAGGCTGTAACGTAACAAAATGTTGAAAAAAATCAAGCGGTCTGAATACTTTCCGAATGCACTGTACATACATAGCCAGGGGCTTTAACTCACTGTCCATGGTGTTGGTGTGTTTGATGCTAGGGCTGTGGTGGTCATGAAATTTTGTCAGCCGGTTATTGTCATGCAAAAGTCTGCCTGTCTCATGGTAATTTTGCGTTAATTAACATAAACACATTTAGCAGCTTCAGGCCTCCACACATACAAGCTGCTGATGTGCCTTTGGAACATCTACATTTTAACAAGTCTAATAAATGAATTTAATATACACCATAACAATGAATCCATTATTTATTTTAGGTCTAAAGAAAATAAAATGTATTTCAGATTAACAGAATATGAGTCGGCCTACGTTGTTAGGCTATCTGGCTATGCGGCATGTCATAGGCTGAAGGCTTGTTCATTTAGCAGACAAGATATGCTTATAAGTCCCATGTTACTATGTTATATTATATGATTTTATAGTAAGAAGAATATAATTGAACTTCGCTGAATGAAATAGAAAGGATATTTTTCCCATTCTGGAGTGGCTGCGCATATGAAGGCTATGTTGAGTGTAAAAGTGATCATTTCAAACAGATCCTATAGGGTACGTTAGATTTAGAGTTATTTGGCAACTTTAGTTGCTAATGATACAAACCTTAGAATGTCTTAGAAATCAGAACATACAGTATTTGGGCTGCATGATGTGACTATAGGCTATTAATAATTTGAGAACATCGCAAAAAAGCTTGCACACTGTTCCTTGCCTCAGGCTGCACAGCTGTTCTCTCATCAAGTGATCATCCATCAGACTATTCTCAATGTAATATTGTCTTTACTAATACAGTACCAGTCAAAAGTTGTGACACACCTACTCATTCCAGGGTTTTCTTTAGTTTTACTATGTTCTACATTGTAGAATAATAGCGAAGACATGAAAACTATGAAATAACACATATGGAATCATGTAGTAACCAAAAAAAGTGTTAATCAAAATATATTTTATTTTTGAGATTCTTCAAAGTAGCCACCCTTTGTCTTGATGACAGCTTTGCACACTCTTGGCACTCTCTCAACCAGCTTCATGAGGTAGTCACCTGGAATGCATTTCAATTAACATGTGTGCCTTATTAAAAGTTAATTTGTGGTATTTATTTCCTTCTTAATGCGTTTGAGACAATCAGTTGTGTTGTGACAAGGTAGGGGTGGTATCCAGAAGATAGCTCTATTTGGTAAAAAACCAAGTCCATATTATGGCAAGAACAGCTCAAATAAGAAAAGAGAAACAACAGTCCATCAATACTTTAAGACATGAAGGTAAGTCAATATAAAACATTCCCTATTACTACGCTATTGAAAATCAAATACAAATGCACTACTGTAGGCTAACTCTAAGCTGCCTGACACAATCAATGAATCAACAGCGTCGCCTACGCCTATACATTCTTTCCCAGTATGCATAATAATACAGTCCACACTCAAAGGTGATTACTAGAACTAAAATTGTTTAATTTTAGAATATAGGCTAGACCAATTAAAGATATCTTAAATAAATAAAAAATTGGTTGGGGGGGTAACAGAACAGAGATCAACTAAGTTCTACAATGGTAGTTTGGGTGACAGTTTGGCTTCAATTTGGCTTCTAGGAGATGTTAGTTCGGCTTAAAATAAATTATCATGGAAAAGCAATACATTTTAGAAGCTGTTCCGCCTCCAATAAAATCCCAATTTCACGCTTGGTCTGTGAATGATGTGTTTTGCTCACAGTGATAAGAACAAGGAGTGAGTTACACAAAGCATAGTCATTCCAGCTGATAGGGGGCAGCATTTTCACTTTTGGATAAATAGCGTGCCCAATTTCAACTTCCTTCTACTCATCCCCAGAATATAAGATATCCATATTATTAGTATTTGGATAGAAAACACTATGAAGTTTCTAAAACGGTTTGAATCATGTCTGTAAGTATAACAGAACTTATGTAGCAGGCAAAACCCCGAGGACTAACCATTCATTTTCTTTTCTTTTTTAGGTCACCGTCTGTTCAATGAGATTTCATTGGGATACTAGATTTCTAATCACCCTGTTTTCAGTTCCTACCGCTTCCACTGGATGTCACCAGTCTTTGTAAATTGTTTGAGGTTATTCCTTTGTGCAATGAAGAAGTACTACCATCTGGAATCAATGTAAAGTTGTGTGTACTGTTTGAGAGTTGCGCAAGACTAGAAACGTAGCGTTAGTTTGTTGATCTCCTCTATTGAAAACAGATAGACCCGTCTTCAATTTGATCGATTATTAACGTTTACAAATACCTTAAGTTGTATTACACAAGTAGTTTGAAATGTTTTGGCAAAGTTTAGAGGTCATTTTTGAGATAATTTCTAGTGACGTTGCGCAAATTGGAAGCTGTTTTTTTCTGGATCAAACGCGCCAAATAAATGGACAATTTGGATATATATGGACGGAATTAATCGAACAAAAGGACCATTTGTGATGTTTATGGGACATATTGGAGTGCCAACAAAAGAATCTCGTCAAAGGTAAGGCATGATTTATATTTTATTTCTGCGTTTTGTGTCGTGTCTGCAGTGTTGAAATATGCTACTCTCTTTGTTTACTGTTGTGCTATCATCAGATAATAGCATCTTATGCTTTCGCCGAAAAGCCTTTTTGAAATCTGACATGTTGGCTGGATTCACAACGAGTGTAGCTTTAATTTGGTATCTTACATGTGTGATTTAATGAAAGTTTGATTTTTATATCATTTTTTAAAAAATTTGGCGCTCTCCATTTTCCCTGGGTATTGGCCAAGTGAGACGCAAGCGTCCCGCCTATCCCAGAGAGGTTTTAAGAGTACAGGAGCAGACCATGCAGTGGGTGGAGAATGTGACTCAGAGAGTAGGATACATAATTCAGGCCACAGACATTTGTTAATTAAGTGACAACAACAAATCACCATTGAACAATTATCAACGCCAATCACAAGTCTGTTTTACAGTAAACGTAAGCACAAAAATAGAGTAAAAGAAAAAAAAAAGTTGTCAAAAGTTTAAACAATGTTTTCCCTGTTTGGCGATGAGCTGAACCAAAAGGCCCACATCACACTGCTGCTGCCAAAAGTGTTCTAATGTAATGAGTCTGGTTCTAGAACCTGGGTACTGGGGAGGAAGAAGGCCTGCTGCAATCACCATGGTAATGAACCAGCCAGCCACCACAATGTGACTGGAAGGTAATGAGGAGTTAGGAGGCCGTTGGCCAGTCATCTGCATTCTACAGGACAGGCTGGCCAATCAGCCTTCAGCAGACAGGCTCATGGCTGGGTCCACAGGCCAGACCCGTAACCCAGACAACACACGGAACACAGATGAATCAGATGACAGGAATAAATGAAGATGAAAATCATATTTTATCATCGCCCTGACTTCTGAATACATCCTGCCAGTGCCATGGGAGAAAAAATAAGCAAGCAGTGAAGATTATAGAGAAATAAACCACACTTCCCCGGGCTAGCAGGCCCCGTTCATTACTAACACTCAGTCATATCCATCTATCAACAGCCAGCCAGCTAGTCTACAGGCAAGGACAGCTCTCTCTGGCAGCAGACCTCACTTTATCTTCATATGGGATCTCTCTGTAATATCAGAAACACCATGAGGATGTGCTGTTGCTGAACCTCTGCTGCTCTGTTCCTCCTCCCCATGGGGCAAAATGGCTCACATTATTAGAAAGTAACTTCTGACCATGAGGTGAATCTTAATTTCCACTAAGTCAAACTTTCACTTAGTCTCCCATTGACATCAATGCATAATTAAGTTAACATTTTACTTAAGTGGAAGCTAGGATTCGGCTTGGTCTTTACCTAGCTGAGTGAAGACCTGGTCCTGGACCAGAGCCAGAGAAGTCAATTAATCATAACACTTCTGTAACAGTTTGAGAGCTCGGGACTATAAGGTTCTATCTGCATTTTTATCCAAATTAACATAGCCTTGTTATGTTCAATGTTCTCTACCTACAGTACCAGTCAAAAGTTTGGACACACCTACTCATTCCAGGGTTTTTCTTTATTTTACTATTTTCTACATTGTAGAATAATAGTGAATACATCAAAACTATGAAATAACACATATGGAATCATGTAGTAACCAAAAAGTGTTAAACAAATCTAAATATATTTTATATTTGAGATTCTTCAAAGTAGCCACCCTTTGCCTTGATGACAGCTTTGCATGCTCTCAACCAGCTTACTGAGGTAGTCACCTGGAATGCAATTCAATTAACAAGTGTACCCTGTTAAAAGTTAACTTGTGGAATTTTTTTCCTTAACACGTTTGAGTCAAATAAGTTTTGTTGTGACAAGGTAGGGGTGGTATACAGAAGATGATCTTTTACCAAATAGGGCTAAGTTCATATTATGGCAAGATTCTAAAGATTCAAGTATTCTAAATACCCCAATTAATTTTAAGTTCAAAAGAATACAAGATACAAATTGCTGACACCACTCAAACCAATGGGAGTTCGGGACTTTAAAGCCAATTATATCAGAATCATATTTTTGCTGATAGAACCTTTTAGTTCCAAGATCTCGAGATGTTTAGATTGAGAGGATGGTCTGGCACTACTTCAGTCTTGTATAGTGTAACCCTGCAGCCTTACTCAACACTCAGATCCTGTCTACACTTGTTGTATTGATTGTAGCCAGATTAAATGCAATTGTTATTGGACGTTTCTGTCATAGCAAAGATGTACAAAAAACAATGATTAGATAGTGAGCTTTTCGGTCATCTTTGATGAAGTGTACAAACAATGCTCAAGGGATGAGCACCACACCACTAACATGCTCTAAATTCCATCTATGGGTGTTGGTTAAAATGTGGGGTTTCTGACAGCAAGCAATAGCTTCATCCTTAGAAATGCTTGATTCCTCAGAGCCCCTTCCCATTGTGAGCATTACTGTACCTCCCATATCCTCTCAGGCCTCACCTTTCTCCAGGAGGGGAACAATGCCCCTATTGAGGTCTACCCAAGGACATATCCTCACAAGCCTCACCCAGTGTCAGTTTAGGGACAATAAAGATATTCACATAATATAATCATCCCCACCTTAGCTCAGCGACATAGATATTCACATGATAGAACCTTATTTCAACTATACACTGGCAGACTCCAATTGGTGTTTGTCAGTATCGTTCTTGCGTATTAAGATCGAGTCTATACAATTATAAAATCCTGTCAACTGCGAACTGGCACGTCAGCCGAAGCACAGAACAATCCCTGCTTTGAAAACTCAGCTGATCACGAATAGAACACAGATCTTCAGCGTGATAGGTTTGAGTTAGTTGATAACGCTAAATGTGAAAGAACATTTCCAACCAATCTAACTGAAATCTTTTCTCACAGTAATGGAAAACATATAAGTGGAAAAAAACAAGATTTGAGCGGAAAGCTGCCGGCTTTGAAGCTCCTTTTATCTGCTGGAGTGGTTCTGGGAGGGGGAAATGTGCGAGGGCAACGTCTGAGAAACCATCAAAGGGAATCGAGAATCAATCTGGAGTGCTTTCTGTATGCTTCATCTGAAATAAAAATAGAAACAGAAACAGCGGCAGCTAGGTATGACTTGGCACCTCAGACCAAACACTGAGGATGAAACGACAGACATATTAACTACGTTTGGCTCTATTGTGACTAGATGAATCAGAAAACAATCATCAAATCACAAATTTAAATGCATAGTAACATCCCTTGCCCATTGTTAGTGAGGGCATTTTTGAGTGTGGCGCTACTCTTGCATTGGGCAGAGAGAGAAGAGCTTGTGGGGTTATTGCATGTTTCCACTCTTCCAGTCTGTCTGTCTGTGAGATTGTGCTCTCATTAATTAAAGTGTTAGTTAGGGTCATCCCAGTGAGCTGCAGATGGAGACCACGTGTTGCTCCAGACTACCCACTGATCCCTCATGTCCTGAGATGGCCAGGCTCAGGCCTCGCCACCCTACCAACCCACAGGGATAGCCAGGCTCAGACCTCGCCACCCTACCAACCCACAGGGATAGCCAGGCTCAGACCTCACCACCCTACCAACCCACAGGGATAGCCAGGCTCAGACCTCACCACCCTACCAACCCACAGGGATAGCCAGGCTCAGGCCTCGCCCCCCTACCAACCCACAGGGATAGCCAGGCTCAGACCTCGCCACCCTACCAACCCACAGGGATAGCCAGGCTCAGACCTCGCCACCCTACCAACCCACAGGGATAGCCAGGCTCAGACCTCGCCACCCTACCAACCCACAGGGATAGCCAGGCTCAGACCTCGCCACCCTACCAACCCACAGGGATAGCCAGGCTCAGACCTCGCCACCCTACCAACCCACAGGGATAGCCAGGCTCAGACCTCGCCACCCTACCAACCCACAGGGATAGCCAGGCTCAGACCTCGCCACCCTACCAACCCACAGGGATAGCCAGGCTCAGACCTCACCACCCTACCAACCCACAGGGATAGCCAGGCTCAGACCTCACCACCCTACCAACCCACAGGGATAGCCAGGCTCAGACCTCACCACCCTACCAACCCACAGGGATAGCCAGGCTCAGACCTCACCACCCTACCAACCCACAGGGATAGCCAGGCTCAGACCTCACCACCCTACCAACCCACAGGGATAGCCAGGCTCAGACCTCACCACCCTACCAACCCACAGGGATAGCCAGGCTCAGACCTCGCCACCCTACCAACCCACAGGGATAGCCAGGCTCAGACCTCGCCACCCTACCAACCCACAGGGATAGCCAGGCTCAGACCTCACCACCCTACCAACCCACAGGGATAGCCAGGCTCAGACCTCGCCACCCTATCAACCCACAGGGATAGCCAGGCTCAGACCTCGCCACCCTACCAACCCACAGGGATAGCCAGGCTCAGACCTCACCACCCTACCAACCCACAGGGATAGCCAGGCTCAGACCTCGCCACCCTACCAACCCACAGGGATAGCCAGGCTCAGACCTCACCACCCTACCAGCCCACAGGGATAGCCAGGCTCAGACCTCACCACCCTACCAACCCACAGGGATAGCCAGGCTCAGACCTCACCACCCTACCAACCCACAGGGATAGCCAGGCTCAGGCCTCGCCACCCTACCAACCATGAAGCGCAGCACTGATGTTATCTTCCTCTCATAATCAGGGACAGATTCAGACCTGAGCGATCAGGTGATTAGACGGAATCTTAGGCCAATCAAAAATAAAACCAGCAGCCGCAGTACTAGGGACCACAAGCCGACCTTGAATACCCCTGAATATTCCCGAATACCCCTGGATACCCCTGAATAACCCTGGCTGCAATAGCGTCCTGCAATCTCAATCCCAGCTCTTTCAAATCATCAAACCTCTCTTTTTCATCAGTCTCATCTCCACAAACAGATCTTTTCCCACCATCAAGCAGGAAAAAAGAGAGAAAGAGAGCTTTTGCCTTATTTAAGTTATTTTCACTAGTAGTCGAACTCTCACTAACTCTCAGTGGTCAGATAACTCAGTCTTCACATCACAGGGTGTAGGAGCAGCAGCGGCCCTGCTCACTGTGGCCCCGAGAGCTTGCTTTGTGTCTCTAATGCATGCACACTTCTGAGACAAACCACTCTGCGCTTACACACTTCACTTAGTATTCCACACACACCAACAGTCCCGCTGTCAATGGAGACAGCATAGATGAAAACAACCTGTAAAATAACTGGTGACAGCAGGTCATACAAGAAGCGATTTTGCTGAAGGTAGGATGGTAAGGTGAGGAGCAGAAGATGAGGCGAGGAGCAGAGTTTGTTTACTTGTGAGATAGCTAGGTATCGGAAGCTCGTTATTATGCTTGAAATGGCTTTCAGATGAATATAAATGACTGAACCTGGAGCCATTTGAGATACTTTGACTGATTAAACATCCACTTCAGCTATGTATACAAAAGACGAGAGAGAGAGAGAGAGAGAAAGCCTTGGCTAAAGGCTGTTGCTCTATGACTATGAGCTGAAATGAGAACCTGTGCTGCTGTCGCTGCTAAAGAGAGCACACTGTATTACATGGGAGGTAAAAGCAATTACATTTACATAATTACATAACAGCCGTATTTGAGACTAAATAAAATGCTTTGCACTGTTGATCTTTATGTCCTGTATTTGCATATTCATTACCAACTTTCATCAACTGTAGAGGAAAAAATAAAATACTGTAACTTGAGGCTATTTCAATACCCTTCAAACTCGTGTTTTTTTCAAGTAATCTTAAACTAATTCTTATCACACGATAACACACAGATGTATTATACATGAGATATTGTTGGCACCTCAGCCTATAGGGAACATGTTTGTCATTTCCACAGTGGACAAGTACCTCAACATGCTAATGTGTGTGTGTAGGCCTGCTGGACATGGTGAGCATTATGTGGAGACTCAAGTGTGTGTTAGGTCCACACTCACCACAGCACTGTGGCCCCTAGGGTCTCCACGTCCACGTCTATAGGGACTGAGTCATCCATGATGAGAATATGGCAGCAGCAGCAGTACGGGGGAGGAGGAGGAGGGTGAGGACACAGCACCCCCCCTCTGAGCACCCTACCCACTCCCCATAAGCTGCTCAGCTTCCCCTGGCCCACGACACAGTAAGCACCACAGGGGGGCTGGGACATAACCAGCCTTGCAATTACTCACACACACACACCTTGTAGAGACATTCCACTGACCCTCTTCTGCAAGACACATAACAGCCCCTGTTTCCCTGATGAAATTAAACAAACAACATCCTCTTGTAAGTAATAAACATGGCAAACAATGTCACTTAACCTGATGAAAACCATATTACATTATCCTGAAGTCAACACACCTGACCATGTCAGACTGTGGCTTGGTTCCTGGTCTAATCTACCTAAGAGGGAATGACAAATGAGGGAATCTGTGGCATGTCCTCCATGTATGCGCTTTAGGATTCGGTTTGACCATGACCACAGCCAGCGTCCCAAATGACACCCTATTCCCAGGGCCCGTAGGGCTTTGGTGAAAAGTAGTGCACTATGTAGGGCATAGGGTGCCATTTGGGACGCACCCACAGAAAACAAGAGCAGCACAGAGGCCAGCTGGAATAAAGAGAGCACTTAGGCAGAAGTCATTGTAGCTTAGCCCCACTGGTAAATATGTGGAAGTATTTAGACCACAGTGGCAAGGTCAAATAGTATCCCTGCCAATACCACAAGTGTGCTGTAACCCCATCTATACACAACACACCAACGAGGGATTCTGCTAATAAGGAGACGTGGAGAGACCACCACACCATTTAATCCTCTCCCCATTTGCCTGGCTGACAAGTAGGGAGTGTGAGTAATGCCCATTGTGCATATCTGAGTGGCAGAAGTTGGCTTACCCAACATCACATTCCTCATCAGTCTTATTCTAAGCTCAGACTGCAGGCAGTTGTTGGTGCCTGCTGCATGTGTGGCCACTGTGACATCCTGAAACAACCAATGGGCAGATTCCATAAATCTTGTATACTGAGCGTTTCTTAATTTAACACAAGGCCATGGTTTAAATGAAAAAAACAAAGAAATTATAATGAAAATGTAAATCCAATTCCTGAGGCAGCCATCTTTACTCTGTCCTTCCCATGTCAAATTATCTTTTAAATCATCTAGCTGGCCCGAGTTCAACATATTTCAAAAATAGTTTCACCTTCACTAAATTAGAATATCCTGCTACTTTCCTTCTCCTACTAATAGGTTGCCAGGACTCATCCCTGCAGCACACTGAGAGAACTGGGCTGAAACCTGAGGAGGAGACCCAGAAATACTAGACAACAACTCAGTCTCTGGGCCTTGCTGAGAGAGGGAAGTAGGGGGAGGGAGATCGAGACAAAGAGAGGGGGTAGAGAGAGAGAGACAGAGCGAGAAAGAGAGTGAGAGAGTGTGCTATGAGGTGACCTGGGACCTGTCCATCCGTGTCTCTCCTTGACCTTGACTGCTACTCAGTGATGCTGTGCCCCATTGGCTGAGTGCGCATACCCCCCGCCTCCCTTACCCCTCCAACCGCTTGCCTCCTCTGACACAGTCATGACTATTATGCCTTTAATCTCCCAGCGACATCTGCGAGCCATTCCGTGCGAATGAGCGAGGTCAGACCAATTCTCCAGTCACATCCTTTAGGAAGCTGAAATTGAGCAGGACAGGACTGCCACCACACGCTGTCCAACCTCTCTGACTGCTCTAACCTCCCTTCTCCTGGTTAGTAGCAGTCGGCAACAGAACAGAGAAGATCAGAACGAACTGTCCCTGCATGATAGGTACAACATGGTGTGTAGACGATATTAAGCAGTGTCATTAAGCAGTGTCTGCCATGTATTTCACTTTATTTTGAAACAAACAAACCACTGCCATGATGACCATAACACAATGCTGTGTATTTCTCACTGTTGGCTGGTACAGCAGAGCTGGCAGGGATTTATTGTTCAGCCTGCCATGCCTTCTGGTAACATTGTATTTACAATGCAAGCAACAGATTTCCTAACACTGATTAAATGGACATAAGGCATGGTTTTCACAACACAATCCTCCCCCCCTGCCAGGATGGGATCAAATCCTCTTGCTCCCAATCATCGTCACTAGAGCAGCAAGAGGAACCACATATTTGACAAACACAATGAGATCAGTTGTACACGTAAATGTCTGATTCTCAAATTAATGTTTTTACTAATTGTATTGGCATAATTAAACAATCAATTTTCAGTGCTTATCCTAAAATATTTTTCACAATGAGAGTGCACATAATACAATTCATATACTTCACAGTATATACAAGGTAAGGGGCTAAAAAAGGACACTGGAAAATGTCTTCCTATCTTAAATCCAGTTGTGTTACAGTGTAGCTTTATGTATACAGCTTTATGTATACACGTTAGTGATGCACCGATATGACATTTTTGGCCGATACCGATATCTTCCTTGCCAAAAAACCCTATACCGAAAACCGATATTTAAAATTTTTGCAGCCTTTTAAGCATTCTAGTACAGTTAAATAGTTAACACACACACATGGATGCAGCGGTCTAAGGTACTGCATCTCAGTGCAAGAGGCGTAACAACAGTCCCTGGTTCGAATCCAGGCTGTATCACATCCGGCCGTGATTGGGAGTCCCATAGGGCGGCACACAATTGGCCCAGCGTCATCCAGGCCATCAACTTACTTGCCTAGTTAAATAAAGGTCACACACACACAAAAAAGTTATTTTGTTGGCATTTACGTATGTCCCCATTGCCAATAAAACATAATAAAAACCTATTTCTTTCACTTACCTGCTGTGCTGTTTCGTTGTTCATTTGTTCAGTTGTTTCATTCTCAACCAGGATTTATATGGAACGCTGTTTGGGTCTTTTTGTGTAAACCCCCCCCAAAAAACACTATTTGACGTGTCAAATAAGCTTGTTGACCAATCAGGACCCGAATATGACTGCACGTCACATAGTAATTTAACATGTTCATAAATTTTTTATGTAGGTTATTACACATTGATTACACTATCATTCGTATTTCACATGTCACAACGATTCATCGATACGCATGCTAAGATGCTGGTAAAGTTGTCTCGCGCATCTACAGTGCTGGTCAGAAAAAAAAGCTAGCTAGCTCATGGATGCAAACAATGTACCCCAAAAACATAGCTAAACGACAATCTGTTTCAGTAGCTATAGTTAGCTAGCTAACTATATAGCTAGGTGTCATCATCTAAAATAAACCTAATTTATAAGACAGTTCTTATTTGATTAATGGTGGTCGGACCCATATGTGAAGCTAGCCACAATAAGGATTAGCCACAATAGTGGACTTTGCGGTTAGCCTTCAAAATAAAAGTATAGCATAATTCTAGTATTTGTATTAATTTGCGTCACTGTCAATGACATACTTTCATTTTGAAGGAAAATCGATAATTCCACTATTGTGCCTAATTCTTATTGTTGCTAGCTTCACAACACAACACATCACTAGCCTTCACAACGCATCTTTTGCCAGATGAAGCTAGCTGGCTGCTTATAACGTTGGCTTTGGGCAACAGGGTTAAGTAGCTGGCTAGCTATTCATTTTCATTAACTGAAGTTCGATTTCTATAGGCGAACAACAAGTGGCAACCTTGCTAATACTCACAAGGATTCCTAAATCATTGCTAAGAATAATGAAAATGACTGCAGTTTCTACTGGTTATTGTTTTCAAGCTGGTTGTATTGGTGCTAGCTAGGTACCAAGCTAAAGCTAGCTACCCCAGAAGTTGCGTTTGAACAAATTATGCTTTATTACCAACGCGGTATTGTAAACACATCGTTCGTGTCTGAGGTTTGCTTGTTTGCAGACTTTTGTGTACAGCTTTGACAGTGTTACTGTATCTTTTTTGACACTCAAAGACCTTAACGGCATTCCATAGTATGTATGTCGTGAAGCTAATAGCAGTGACGCTATTACTGTGTAACTCCAGTAGGGCAACATCTGAAAAATAGCGCACTTGGTAGTGTGTACCGGTGCTCGACCAGTCGGCAAAAGCCAACATCACCCACGACAGAGAACGGTTGATTGTCAAGGGCAATGAATTTCATTATCTTGGCTTTAATGGATTTCGCCTTTGAGTTGTCTCGCAGAAATGTTCTTACTCTTTCAAATGACTGCTCGACTTGTTGACTGCTCGATCCACACAGCAGACATTGTGGGCTAGGTTAGGATTGCTGTGCAGTGCCAAATTTTACGTGGCGTTATTACGTCATGTACCTACGTTACATAGGTATGCACGGTAGCTTTGACATCGGTTTTTAACATCAGCGCTAAACTAGACATCGGTCGATTCCGATATGTTCACCGATATATCGTGCATCCCTAAAACACATAGGAGAGACCTTGGCCTGCTGCCAGCAGCAGCAGACTAGAGAATACACAGGCGGAGGTTTGTCAAACAGACAAGTAAAGAGTCTGCCAGTAAAAATCACTGACGTTCACTCTTCCTCTCTCTCATTTCTCAAGCCAGGCTTCCTTGGTCAGCCGGCGTTGCTATAAGACAACTGTGACGGATTATCTGGCTAGATGAAGATAGTGGACATTGTGATGGAGAGCCAAGTTTCGGAGTGACAGGAGACAGCTCAATACACGCCGCACGCACGCACACAGTGATGGAGGGCCAAGCGTATGAGACAGGAGACAGACAGCTCGATGTAATATACAGTGCCTTCAGAAAGTATTCATACCCCTTGACACATTCCACATTTTGCTGTGTTACAGCCTGAATTCCAAGTTGATTAAATATATTTTCTTCTCACCCATCTACACACAATACCCTATCATGACAAAGTGAAAACATGTTTTTTGAAATATTGAAAAAGAAATCCAGAAATATCCCATTGACATAAATATTCACACCCCTGAGTCAATACATGTTAGAATCACCTCTGGCAGCAATTACAGCTGTGAGTCTTTCTATTAGCACATTATTCTTTAAAACAAATTCTTCAAGATCTGTCAAGTTGGTTGTTGATCATTTTCAAGCCCATTTACACTACCGTTCAAAAGTTTGGTGCCACTTACAAAATGTCCTTGTTTTTGAAAGAAAAGCACATTTTTTGTCCATTAAAATAACATCAAATTGATCAGAAATACAGTGTAGACATTGTTAATGTTGTAAATGACTATTGTAGCTGGAAACGGCAGATTTGGAATATCTACATAGGCGTACAGAAGCCCATTATCAGCAACCAATGGCACGTGTTGCAATGGCACGTTGGGTTAGCTAATCCATGTTTATCATTATAAAGGCTATTTCATCATTAGAAAACCCTTGCAATTATGTTAGCACAGCTGAAAACTGTTGTTCTGATTAAAGAAGCAATAAATCCTTCTTTAGACTAGTTGAGTATCTGGAGCATCAGCATTTGTGGGTTCGATTACAGTCTAAAAATGTCTAGAAACAAAGACCTTTCTTCTGAAACTCTTCAGTCTATTCTTGTTCTGATAAATTAAGGCTATTCCATGAGAAAAATTGCTAAGAAACTGAAGATGTCGTACAACACTGTGAACTACTCCCTTCATAGAACAGGGCAAACTGTCTCTAACCAGAATAGAAAGAGGAGTGGGAGGCCCCGGTGCACAACTGAGCAAGAGGACAAGTACATTAGAGTGTCTAGTTTGAGAAACAGACACCTCACAAGTCCTCAACTGGCAGCTTCATCAGTCTCAACTTTGCCTAGAAGGCCAACATTCCTGAATCACCTCTTCACTGTTAGAGTTGCAAAGAAAAAGCCATAGACTGGCCAATTAAAATAAAAGATTAAGATGGGCAAAAGAACACAGACACTGGACAGAGGAAGATTGGGAAAAAGGTGTTATGGACAGACAAATCTAAGTTTGAGGTGTTCGGATCACAACGAAGAACATTCGTGAGACGCAGAAAAAATTGAAAGATGCTGGAGGAGTGCTTGACGCCATCTGTCAAGCATGGTGGAGGCAATGTGATGGTCTGGGGGTGCTTTGGTGGTGGTAAAACGGGAGATTTGTACAGGGTAAAAGGGATCTTGAAGAAGGAAGGCTATCACTCCATTTTGCAACGCCATGCGTCCCTGTGGACGGCGCTTAATTGGAGCCAATTTCCTCCTACAACCGGACAATGACACAAAGCACAGCTACAAACTATGCAATAACTATTTAGGGAAGAAGCAGTCAGCTGGTATTCTGTTTATAATGGAGTGGCCAGCACAGTCACCGGATCTCAACCCTATTGAGCTGTTGTGGGAGCAGCTTGACAGTATAGTACGTACGAAGTGCCCATCAAGCCAATCCAACTTGTGGGAGGTGCTTCAGGAAGCATGGGGTGAAATCTCTCCAGATTACCTCAACAAATTGACAACTAGAATGCGAAAGGTCTGGAAGGCTGTAATTCCTGTAAATGGAGGATTCTTTGACGAAAGCAGAGTTTGAAGGACACAATAATTATTTAAATTTAAAATAATTATTTCTAACCTTGTCAACATCGTGACTATATTTCCTATTCATTTTGCAACTCATTTCATGTATGTTTTCATGGAAAACAAGGACATTTCTAAGTGACCCCAAACTTTTGAACGGTAGTGTTTATTTGAAAATGTTTCCATTGATCAGTCCAAAATTGCATTTTAATTCTGTTATGGATTGAAACGCTGCTGGGATCAAAATGAAATGTGACAATCTGGTATTTATTGTGTAGAGCTTTTTAGGGTCTCACTCTTAACACATACACAGACATAATCTGCTGTGTGCGTGCCAGATGGACTAGTCCATATTTTGCCTATTGGGCCTGTCTGACTTATAATTATCTGGCTAATAATGTTCCCCTCAAAGAATAAAATGGGACGTTTGCGGTTTCTTCAAGGAAGAAAATGGGCTGTTGTGAGGGGCTCAAGGAAGATTTTTTTCCCAGTTCGCCCCTGGTGCGTGCTACATGGAAGCCATCATCACACGTCAAAGCGGGGTTCCATCTTTCTGTGGCGGTCTAACATGCTATTGAAGTAAGGGCCACATTGGGAAACAAAGGAGTCCTTTGACAGAGCGAGCTGCAACTAAACAAAACAATGACTCTATTTAGCAATTAAGCCTGGCAGCATTAGGTTGGGAGAGCTCCCAGGACTGCAATATTCCCTGATCTCTTACTTGAAATGCAGAGGAGAAGAGAGGTGAGGGGGTTTGTTTGGTGGCGGCTGAGGGAAATAAGGGGGGTTCAATAAACAGAGCTGGCACAAGGTATTCTCTCTGTACCCAAGAACCACACTCAGTTACATTGAGAAATGAAATGACAACGCCGCTATGACTGGGCATATTCACAGCGAAATGAACCTCTTTAATCATGGATAGTGTAACATCAATATATGCAATATTGAGAGTGTCAATACGTTAAGTACTGAGTTACATGTATTGAGTGGAGTGCATCACTCTACAGCGGTCAGAGAGACCCAAAAAGCAGAGGAGGTTAGTGGCACCTTAATTGGGGAGGACGGGCTCGTGGTAATGGCTGGAGCGGAATGAGTGGAATGGTCTCAAATACATGGTTTCCATGTTTGATGCCATTCCATTACCTCTGTTCCAGCCCTTATTATGAGCCGTCCTCCCCTCACCAGCCTCCACTGTTGAAAAGTGTCTTAGTCTGATCTGACCCCATTCAGGGGTCTAACAGGACAGAGCTGGATAGGTGGATGCAAATATTGGCCAGGAGTTAACACTCATCTCTTCTGTCTGGCCTGGGTCAAGTTCCGAACCAAACTCCTAAAAAAAGTGTGCCTCCACTTTAGCTCTGTGCGAGGCAACAGACTGTATATTAACCAGCCGTGTCGGTCTGTTGAAACATAAGAGAGATGGATTGCACAGAGGAGCCTAAATACATGGTGGTGGTAGTGGTGGTGGTGGCAAACAGGGAGGAGAAAGGATACCGTGTTAGCAGTAAGTCCCAATTTGTCCCCTACCCCTTGGCTCTAACCCTTCAATGTTTGCAGATCTGAAGAGTGGATATACACTCTTAGAAAAAAGGGTTCGAAAAAGGTTCTTTGGCTATCTCCACAGGAGAACCAATTTTGGTTCCTGGTAGAATCCTTACGGAACTCTTTTGGGTTCCATGTAGAACACTCTGTGAAAAGGGTTCTACCTGGAACTAAAAAGGGTTCTTCAAATGGTTCTCCTACCTATGGGGACAGCCGAAGAACGCTTTTAGGTTCTAGATAGCACCTTTTTTTCAAAGGTATAAGCTGGGTATTGTTGGAGCTTCCACAACATAGCTTCCAACTTGCAAACCTGTAAACAGTGAAGGGTAAGGGCCAAGGGGAAGGGGAAGGGGTGGAGAGCAAACTGGAAATGGCTGGCCGTGTTATATGGGAGTTGGGGCGTGGGCTGGCCAAGCTTGCCTCTAAAAGTCTGGTTCCTTATTGAAAATTACTGTGGATGCATTACTGTGGAAGACCTGTCTGGGTTTGATAGACACTTGGTTTCCACTATCTGGCCTGTGACTGCCTCTGAGTAGACCGCATTATTCCACTGACAGGCACGAGAAAAGTGACTCCTAATGAAATTGTGGAGCCATATGTAGCTAAGGGCCGAGGCTGTGAGCTGCTTAGGGGCCGCCACCACTCTCCAATTCACAGGCACGCCCGACTGGCTGGCAAGAGCATAGCTGTGTCTGAAATGGCACCCTATTCCCTATGTTGTGCACTGCTTTTGACCAGGGTGCCATTTGGGATGCATCCCAGGAGCTCTGAGGGGGAAGCCTGACTGTGCTGCAGGATAAACGCTGATGTCAGTTAACAGTAAATCCAATCAGGGTTCTACAATGCTCCTTAACCAAGCTTTTTACCAGAATAAAATATATGCCCTTAGTTAGCAGATCCCTTCATTAAATCGTTGAGTGATGCCTGGGCGTGAATACTGCTGAATGTCTGAATGTAGTTTAAATGAATGCGCTGGAGTACGTGACAGAATGAAGACTGATGATCTTCATCAAGATGGCTGTGTTCTTCTCAGAGAGTCAAGTTCCCTCATATTTACCTGGGAGGATTAATGGCTGGATGGATGGAAAGAGGAATGAATGAACGAAAGAACGAACGGGCAAGTCAATAGGAATGCAGCTAATATAAAAGCGCCATTCCATTGCCCAGCAGTAGAGTAAATAATGTTATTTCCCCTCCACAGCATAGGGTTACAGTGTCTATTTGGCCTTGATGAGAGGATTGCGAGTCCATGCATTTATTTGCTATGGGTGATGAGAGGTTTCAGAGTTGTTTGCTATGGGCGATGAGAGATTTCAGAGTTGTTTGCTTTGGGCGATGAGAGGTTTCAGAGTTGTTTGCTATGGGCGATGAGAGGTTTCAGAGTTGTTTGCTATGGGCGATGAGAGGTTTCAGAGTTGTTTGCTATGGGCGATGAGAGGTTTCAGAGTTGTTTGCTATGGGTGATGAGAGGTTTCAGAGTTGTTTGCTATGGGTGATGAGAGGTTTCAGAGTTGTTTGCTTTGGGTGATGAGAGGTTTCAGAGTTGTTTGCTATGGGTGATGAGAGGTTTCAGTGGTGTTTGCTATGGGTGATGAGAGGTTTCAGAGTTGTTTGCTATGGGTGATGAGAGGTTTCAGAGTTGTTTGCTATGGGTGATGAGAGGTTTCAGAGTTGTTTGCTATGGGTGATGAGAGGTTTCAGAGTTGTTTGCTTTGGGTGATGAGAGGTTTCAGAGTTGTTTGCTATGGGTGATGAGAGGTTTCAGAGTTATTTGCTATGGGTGATGAGAAGTTTCACCTGTTAACTGAAGGTTAATGTGAGTAGCCAGCAATTTTTGCCCTTTAGCTGGAGCACCATGCAGACCATTCAGCATGAAAAACAGACCAACAACCCCCCCCAAGCAGCAGAGTGTAGTGTAGTCTGAAACACTCTGAAAACAATGTGGCTAGTAAACGTGTGTTTAGCCAAGGCCAAATACTATTTACGATATCAGTACTGTATAGTTAACTAGTGTCTTTGCTCTCTTCTTGGAGAGCACAGGACCTCTGACCACCGCATTGTCACCTATAAAACTCTCTCAGAGCAGAGCAGCTGTCCACGCAGTATTACATAACAACACCATATCTGCATCCCAAATGGCACTCTATTCACTACATAGTGCACTGCTCTGGTCAAAAGTATTGCACTATATAAGGAATAGGGTGAATTTGGGATGCAGTCCTTGACTGTTATTACTGACTAGCTCATTATCCTGCCATGAAGCCTGATGGTGAATGTTCTTTCTAGCCACACACCAGGGCCCTGCAGGTCAAATGTCTCTCTACTTGTTCCCTGTGTGTGTGTGTGTGTGTGTGTGTGTGTGTGTGTGTGTGTGTGTGTGTGTGTGTGTGTGTGTAAATGTTCTTTCTAACCACACACCAGGGCCCTACAGGTCAACCAGCTCTCTACTCTCACTGAGCCTACTGCTGGCCATGCTACTATACTACCATACTAGCCCCTCTCCAACCATGGCTATGTTACAGTCAGAGGCAGCATCTCACACACACACACACACACACACACAAACAATCGGAGTGAAGTGAGCATATCCACCGGGTCCTAAAATATCCCCACAGCTTCCTGTTAATCCCACATGAACAGGTGCTTCTATTTAAAGGATCAAATTCTCCCCAATCCACTCCTGGAATCCTAAACATTCCTGTTTCACTCACTATACATGTTGCAGTCAGGCCAGGGAAACAATGCCCTTGATTCCAGGGTTGATTTAGGGTTAGCGGGAAAAATCACTTAGGAAACCACCACCCTTCCAATAGAAAGCAAACAACTATAATGGTGATTAGTCTTAGTGCTTTGACTGACCTCTGGTTCAAGGGGACACACCTGAATTGACTTAGAGTGCACAGCACCAGGTCAAGCCTGTGCTGTGGATGTTCAAAGGCAAGAATGGCTGAGCGCTGACTGACACTGACATCCATCAAAGGCAGAAGTAATGTACAGTCAGTATTCAGCATTTCTCTTACTCACTGCCATTAACCATGCAAAATGTCCATCCTACATTATGGTGGCAAAGCTGGTCTTTTCCCATCGGTGTCAGCCTCCATCCAGCTTTTCTGTTATCCTCACTCTGTGGACAATGAACACTGTCATGAGTCACTGGACTCTGAAACAAATAACCAGTATCATCTTGCTATAGGTTCTGTGAAAATAGAATTTCATATTTTTTGTCATATATTGTGAAAAATGTAAATGTTAGGATGTAAAACTCTCTTGCTACATTAGGGGGAAAACATGCAATTTGCATAAGAATTGGAATACTACATAAGCTCATCAAGTGTGCTGATTACCAGTGCTGATTACCAGTGCTGATTACCAGTGCTGGAAAAAGTACCCCATTGTCATACTTGAGTAAAAGTAAAGATACTTTAATAGAAAAAGACTCAAGTAAAAGTAAAAGTCACCTAGTAAAATACTACTTGAGTAAAAGTCTAAAACTATTTGGTTTAAAATATACTTAAGTATCAAAAGTAAATGTAATTGCTCAAATTTACTTAAGCATCAAAGGTAAAAGTATAAATTATTTCAAATTTCTTATATTAAGCAAAGCAGACGGCACCATTATATTTTTTTATTTCATTGACAGATAGCCAGGAGCACACCACAACACTCAGACATCTTTACAGATAGCCAGGGTCACACTCCAACACTCAGACATTATTACAGATAGCCAGGGGCACACTCCAACACTCAGACATTATTACAGATAGCCAGGGTCACACTCCAACACTCAGACATTATTACAGATAGCCAGGGGCACACTCCAACACTCAGACATTATTACAGATAGCCAGGGGCACTCTCCAACACTCAGACATTATTACAGATAGCCAGGGGCACACTCCAACACTCAGACATTATTACAGATAGCCAGGGGCACACTCCAACACTCAGACATTATTACAGATAGCCAGGGGCACACTCCAACACTCAGACATTATTACAGATAGCCAGGGGCACACTCCAACACTCAGACATTATTACAGATAGCCAGGGGCACACTCCAACACTCAGACATTATTACAGATAGCCAGGGGCACACTCCAACACTCAGACATTATTACAGATAGCCAGGGGCACACTCCAACACTCAGACATTATTACAGATAGCCAGGGGCACTCTCCAACACTCAGACATTATTACAGATAGCCAGGGGCACACTCCAACACTCAGACATGATTACAGATAGCCAGGGTCACACTCCAACACTCAGACATTACTACAGATAGCCAGGGTCACACTCCAACACTCAGACATTACTACAGATAGCCAGGGGCACACTCCAACACTCAGACATTACTACAGATAGCCAGGGTCACACTCCAACACTCAGACATTACTACAGATAGCCAGGGGCACACTCCAACACTCAGACATTACTACAGATAGCCAGGGGCACACTCCAACACTCAGACATTACTACAGATAGCCAGGGGCACACTCCAACACTCAGACATCATTACAGATAGCCAGGGGCACACTCCAACACTCAGACATTACTACAGATAGCCAGGAGCACACTCCAACACTCAGACATCCTTTACAGATAGCCAGGGGCACACTCCAACACTCAGACATCATTTACGAACAAAGCATGTGTTTTTTTAATTTCACCTTTATTTAACCAGGTAAGCTAGTTGAGAAGAAGTTCTCATTTATAACTGCGACCTGGCCAAGATGAAGCAAAGCAGTGCGACACAAACAACAACACAGAGTTACACATGGAATAAACAAGCGTACAGTTAAATAACACAATAGAAAAAAAGAAAGTCTATATACTCTGTGTGCAAATGGCGTGAGGAGGTAAGGCAATAAATAGGCCATAGTACCAAAGTAATTACAATTTAGCAAATTAACACTGGAGTGATAGATGAGCAGATGATGATGTGCAAGTAGAAATATTGGTGTGCAAAAGAGCAGAAAAGTAAATAAAAACAATATGGGATGAGGTAGGTGGATTGGGTGGGCTATGTACAGCTGCAGCGATCGGTTAGCTGATGTTTAAAGTTAGTGAGGGAAATATAAGTCTCCAGCTTCAGCGATTTTTGCAATTCGTTCCAGTCATTGGCAGCAGAGAACTGGAAGGAAAAGCGGCCAAAGGAGGTGTTGGCTTTGGGGATGACCAGTGAGATACCTGCTGGAGCGCGTGCTACGGGTGGGTGTTGTTATCGTGACCATTGAGCTGAGATAAGGCAGAGCTTTACCTAGCATAGACTTATAGATGACCTGGAGCCAGTGGGTCTGGCGACGAATATGTAGCAAGGGCCAGCCGACTAGAGCATACAGGTCACAGTGGTGGGTGGTATAAGGGGCTTTGGTGACAAAACGGATGGCACTGTGATAGACTGCATCCAGTTTGCTGAGTAGAGTATTGGAGGCTATTTTGTAAATGACATCGCCGAAGTCGAGGATTGAGTAGGATAGTCAGTTTTACAAGGGTATGTTTGGCGGCGTGAGTGAAGGAGGCTTTGTTGCAAAATAGGAAGCCGATTCTAGATTTAATTTTGGATTGGAGATAATTAATATGAGTCTGGAGGAGAGTTTACAGTCTAGCCAGACACCTAGGTATTTGCAGTTGTCCACATATTCTAAGTCAGAACCGTCCAGAGTAGTGATGCTAGTCGGGCGGGAGGGTGCGGGCAGCGATCGGTTGAAGAGCATGCATTTGGTTTTACTAGCATTCAAAAGCAGTTGGAGGCCACAGAAGGAGTGTTGTATGGCATTGAAGCTCGTTTGGAGGTTAGTTAACACGGTGTCCAAAGAAGGACCAGATGTATACAAAATGGTGTCATCTGCGTAGAGGTGGATCAGGGAATCTGCAGCAAGAGCAACATCGTTGATATATACAGAGAAAAGAGTCGAGAATTGAACCCTGTGGTACCCCCATAGAGACTGCCAGAGGTCCGGACAACAGGCCCTCCGATTTGACACACTGAACTCTATCTGAGAAGTAGTTGGTGAACCAGGCGAGGCAATCATTTGAGAAACCAAGGCTGTTGAGTCTGCCGATAAGAATATGGTGATTGACAGAGTCGAAAGCCTTGGCCAGGTCGATGAAGACGGCTGCACAGTACTGTCTTTTATTGATGGCGGTCATGATATCGTTTAGTACCTTGAGCGTGGCTGAGGTGCACCCGTGACCAGCTCGAAAACCGGATTGCACAGCGGAGAAGGTATGGTGGGATTCGAAATGGTCAGTGATCTGTTTATTAACTTGGCTTTCGAAGACTTTAGAAAGGCAGGGCAGGATGGATATAGGTCTATAACAGTTTGGGTCTAGAGTGTCACCCCCTTTGAAGAGGGGGATGACTGCGGCAGCTTTCCAATCTTTAGGAATCTCGGACGATACGAAAGAGAGGTTGAACAGACTGGTAATAGGGGTTGCAACAATGGCGGCAGATAATTTTAGAAAGAGAGGGTCCAGATTGTCTAGCCCAGCTAATTTGTACGGGTCCAGGTTTTGCAGCTCTTTCAGAACATCTGCTATCTGGATTTGGGTGAAGGAGAAGCTGGGGAGGCTTGGGCAAGTAGCTGCTGGGGGTGCGGAGATGTTGGCTGGGGTTGGGGTAGCCAGGAGGAAAGCATGGCCAGCCGTAGAGAAATGCTTATTGAAATTCTCGATTATCATGGATTTATCGGTGGTGACAGTTACCTAGCCTCAGTGCAGTGGGCAGCTGGGAGGAGGTGCTCTTATTCTCCATGGACTTTACAGTGTCCCAAAACTTTTTGTAGTTAGAGCTACAGGATGCAAATTTCTGTTTGAAAAAGCTAGCCTTTGCTTTCCGGACTGACTGCGTGTATTGGTTCCTGACTTCCCTGAAAATGTGCATATCGCGGGGACTATTCGATGCTAGTGCAGCCCGCCACAGGATGTTTTTGTGCTGGTCGAGGGCAGTCAGGTCTGGAGTGAACCAAGGGCTATATCTGTTCTTAGTTCTACATTTTTTGAAAGGGGCATGCTTATTTAAGATGGTGAGGAAATTACTTTTAAAGAACGACCAGGCATCCTCGACTGACGGGATGAGGTCAATATCCTTCCAGGATACCCGGGCCAGGTCGATTAGAAAGGCCTGCTCGCAGAAGTGTTTTAGAGAGCGTTTGACAGTGATGAGGGGTGGTCGTTTGACCGCGGACCCATAGCGGGTGCAGGCAATGAGGCAGTGATCGCTGAGATCCTGATTGAAAACAGCAGAGGTGTATTTCTTGGGCAAGTTGGTCAGGATAATATCTATGAGGGTGCCCATGTTTACGGATTTTGGGTTGTATCTGGTGGGTTCCTTGATAATTTGTGTGAGATTGAGGGCATCTAGCTTAGATTGTAGGACTGCCGGGGCGTTAAGCATATCCCAGTTTAGGTCACCTAACAGAACGAACTCTGAAGATAGATGGGGGGCCTATAACAGGCGGCAATAGTGAGAGACTCATTTCTGCAGAGATACATTTTTAACATTAGAAGCTCTGACTGTTTGGGCACAGACCTGGAAAGTATGACAGAACTTTGCAGGCTATCTCTGGAGTAGATTGCAACTCCTCCCCCTTTGGCAGTTCTATCTTGACGGGAAATGTTGTAGTTGGGTATGGAAATCTCTGAATTTTTGGTGGCCTTCCTAAGCCAGGATTCAGACACGGCAAGGACATCAGGGTTGGCAGAGTGTGCTAAAGCAGTGAGTAAAACAAACTTAGGGAGGAGGCTTCTGATGTTAACATGCATGAAACCAAGGTTTTTTCGGTTACAGAAGTCAACAAATGAGAGTGCCTGGGGAGGGCCTGGGTTAACCTCCACATCTCCCGAGGAACAGAGGAGGAGTAGGATGAGGGTACGGCTTAAGGCTATCAAAACTGGCCGTCTAGTGCGTTGGGGACAGAGAATAAAAGGAGCAGATTTCTGGATGTGGTAGAATAGATTCAGGGCATATTGTACAGACAGGGGTATGGTGGGGTGCGGGTACAGTGGAGATAAAGCCAGGCACCGAGTGATGATAGAGGTTGCATCTCTGGACGGGATGGTTATGCTGGGTGAGGTCACCGCATGTGTGGGAGGTGGGACAAAGGAGGTATCTGAGGCATGTTGAGTGGGACTAAGGGCTCCGCAGTAAACTAAAACAATGATAACTATCCTAAACAATAGTGTACAAGGGAGAGACATAAAGCGAGGCATAAAGCAATCACAGGTGTTGATTGGGAGAGCTAGCTAAGACAACAACGGTTAAGACAATAACAGCTAATCAGCTAAGACAACAACAACAGGTAAAATGGTGATGATTGGGCAGAGAGGGTCGGTTAACTACAAACAGGGCCTGAGTTCAAGGCTGGGGCCGACAGATAAACAAAAACAAAAATAAACAAAACGGAGTACCGTGATTAATGAACAGTCCAGCAGGCATCAGCAATGTAGCCAAGTGGTCATAGGGTCCAGTGAACAGCAATAGATGGAACAGGGAAGCCGCGGGGTAGTCGTTACTACGCTAGCACGCGGGAGACACGGGGTTTAAAGTTAGCAGGCCGGGGTAAGTAGAAGCGTCTGCTCCTACATCCGGCAAAGGCCGGTTGAGGGCACAGCGGATGGAGTTACGTCGGCGGACCAGTCATGGTGGTACGGCGGGGCGCCGTGTCGACATAGGGTCCGGGCCAGATGGTGAAAGAGGTATTGTAGTTGTAGTAATTTTGTTTGCTAGCCGGGAGATGCGCCTGGCTCGCGGCTAACTGGTGCTAGCTTCGGGGCAGGGGCGTTAGCCACTAAAGCCACTCGGTAGCAGCTAGCTAGCAGCGATGATCCAATGCAAAGGTCCAGAGCTTACGGCAAGGATCCGGTGGAGTAGTGGATTCTAGCCGTGTTGGGCGTAGAGTCCGGGAGGCATCGGCTTTGTAGTCGGGAGATCACAGAGTAGGCCGGGAGGTGGGCCTGGCTCAGGGCTAGCTTCGGGGCTGGGTCACTCGGTGGCAGCTAGCTAGCTGTGATGATCAGGAGTAATGGTCCAGGGTTTACGGCAGGAATCCAGCGTTTTAGTGGAGAAAAATAGTCCGATACTGGCAGGCTGGCAAGTATTATCCAGGCTAAAAAAAACGTCTGGTGTCCGTGCAGAAGGTAAAGGCCGCTAGCAGTGGCTAACAATGACTAAATAGCTAGTAGCTAATAGCTGGTTAGCCTCTGATGGCTAGCTTCTGACGGCAGTTCTAGCTAAAAGGTCTAAAAAAATTGAGGATCCGTATCACATTGGATGAGGCGGGTTACCGGAAGGTATATTAATAAAAAAAATGGAAAAGAGATTGAAAATAAATTGAAATATATACAAAAAATACAAAAAGTAAATGAGAGGACGACAAACCACGTCTGCACTGCTACGCCATCTTGGATGCTAGTGAGTCCGCCAGATCAGAGGCAGTAGGGATGTTTTGTTGATAAGTGTGTAAATTGGACCATTTTCATGCCCTGCTAAGTATTCAAAATAAACACAGCAAAAATAGAAACGTCCCTTTTTCAGGATCCTGTCTTTCAAAGATAATTTGTAAAAATCCAAATAACTTCACAGATCTTCGTTGTAAAGAGTTTAAACACTGTCTCCCATGCTTTTTCAATTAACCATAAACAATTAATGAACATGCACCTGTGGAACGGTCGTTAAGACACTAACAGCTTACAGACGGTAGGCAATTAAGGTCACAGTTTTGAAAACTTAGGACACTAAAGAGGCCTTTCTACTGACTCTGAAAAACACCAAAAGAAAGATGCCCACGGTCCATGCTCATCTGCGTGAACATGCCTTAGGCATGCTGCAAGAAGGCATGAGGACAGCAGATGTGGCCAGGGCAATAAATTGCAATGTCCGTACTGTGAGACGCCGAAGACAGCGCTACAGGGAGACAGGACGGACAGCTGATTGTCCTCGCAGTGGCAGACCACGTGTAACAACACCTGCACAGGATCGGTACATCTGAACATCACACCTGCGGGACAGGCACAGGATGGCAACAACTGCCCAAGTTACACCAGGAATGCACAATCCCTCCATCAGTGCTCAGACTGTCCGCAATAGGCTGAGAGAGGCTGGACTGAGGGCTTGTAGGCCTGTTTTAAGGCCTACAATTCGCATTTATCGTTGAAGGAATGAGCGTTACACCTAGGCCTGTACTCTGGAGCGGGATCGATTTGGTGGTGGAGGGTCCGTCATGGTCTGGGGCGGTGGATCACAGCATCATCACTGAGCTTGTTGTCATTGCAGGCAATCTCAACGCTGTGCGTTACAGGGAAGACATCCTCCTCCCTCATGTGGTACCCTTCCTGCAGGCTCATCCTGACATGACCCTCCAGCATGACAATGCTACCAGACATACTGCTCGTTTTGTGTGCATGATTTCCTGCAAGACAGGAATGTCAGTGTTCTGTCATGGCCAGCGAAGAGCCCGGATCTCAATCCCATTGAGCACGTCTGGGACCTATTGGATCTGAGGGTGAGGGCTAGGGCCATTCCCCCCAGAAATGTCCAGGAACTTGCAGGTGCCTGGCAAATCTGGTGCAGTCCATGAGAAGGAGATGCACTGCAGTACTTAATGCAACTGGTGGCCACACCAGATACTGACTGTTACTTTTTATTTTGACCCCCCCTTTGTTCAGGGACACATTATTTCATTTATGTTAGTCACATGTCTGTGGAACTTGTTCAGTTTAGGTCTCAGTTGTTGAATCTTGTTATGTTCATACAAATATTTACACAAACGCAGTTGACAGTGAGAGGACGTTTCTTTTTTTGCTGAGTTTATAACTAGTACTTTTGGGTGTCAGGGAAAATGTATGGAGTAATAAGTCCTATATTTTCTTTAGGAATGTAGTGAAGTAAAAGTAGTCAAAAATATAAATAGTAAAGTACAGACACCCCAAAAAACGACTTAAGTAGTACTTTCAAGTATTTTTACTTAAGAACTTTACACCACTGCTGATTACATCTACTGTACAGTACCATGCAGTGGAGTTAACAGGAGAGAGAGGATACAGCTTTGTCAGGATTACCTGCTCAAAGGGAAGCTTTAACAACCTTATCAGCACTGTCTGCACTTCTATTCTACTTTGAAAGATAACAGGGAATGCGTCTCAAATGTACACAACTTTTGACTAGAGCTCTGTCAAAAGTAGTTTACTATAAAGGGAATAGGGTGTCATTTGGGATGCACACAACGAGAAAGAAGAGTTCTGTTCTGCACTGCAAGGCAGTCATTAAAAATGGGCAGCTAAGGGAGAGATTTCCTCTCATTCTCCTGTGAGGATGAGGAAACGTCTCAGGCAGGTTCACTCATAGTGCTAAGGTGACTTGGCTGACGCTCGCAAGGGAGGGAGAGAGAGGGAGGGGAGAAGGAGAGAGAGACAAGGTTTACTTTGGGTGTTCCACTGTTTTCTTTTGCCTTCAGGGCTCATGATGAAAAACAGAGAGCTGCCGACGCCAACAGACCACCACCTAGCAGCCCAGCCATTGAGGAAATGGCGATATAGCGTGCAGGTTGGGGCTTTCGGCTTGACAACCACATTAAGGAATGATCCTATAGACCTTCAAGTGGAGGGTTAGGGTAGTCATTGTAATAATTTAGTAAAGGGAAACAGGCTTCTAGGGTTGAGTGTGAAGCAGGGAGCATTTAGGTCTTCACTAATTTCACATTTTTTTCCCAGGCCACAGTTTGTCACTATTTCAACACCACTGTTTTTCCCCTCCACCATGTTAGGGGAATGGATAGAATGGCTCTGGGTGCCATTTCAAAAACCAAATTGCTGAAATAAAAAACATTTTTTCCAAGAATGAGAGAGTGGTACTGATTCGACCTAGAAACTAAATGTGCTTGGCGTAATCCCTTTTCTCCCCTCAGTGCCGATCTGCAGGGAGGTCAGAGAACAAACAGAAATTATATTTCAAGTCTTCATTACCAATGAAAATAAGGTTAACAGCTTCCTCTGTCTGCTATTCACACAAGCAGAATGATGACCATTAAAAATATGAATTTCTCACATACTGCCTGTGTGGTTGTCAGAGCACAATGGGACAGGCATGGGCTGCTTCAGCTCAACATCTGTCACAAAGGCATGAGGAGCCCTTAGTAAGAGAACTATGCCTTTATGGCTTTGTTAAAAATCTGTGCACGTCCTCCATATCTCAACTTGGCCTGACCTGACATTAGCATCAGGATAGTGCACAGTGCACACACTCAAATCGTAGTCAATAGATCCACAGCCTTGTCCATGACTCAAAGGTTTCCAACTGAAATACTGTAGAAAACAGACACCGAAAGACAGTTAAGATGGAAAATAGTGAGTTCAGTTTACACTCAACATTAGGTAGACCTACACATTGGTGGCCCTGAGGGGTTCCCTTTGAGTCGATGCAGACATTTGATGGGTCTGACTTATTATGACTTATCCAGTCTAGACCTCAATCTCATCACCAGAGGCTGTAATGCTACTGTATCCTCTCAGAGCAGAGCTGGCAGTCAAACACTCACTACTTTATGCTCGGTTTCTCAGTCCTGAATCACTGTGACTCAAACCCTGTAAATGAGTGTCTCCACTGAGAGGCAACAGACAGACAGACAAACGGGCAACACTGATGGAACAGAGATGTCTGGTGACATCAGTGAAGTTATCGTATACTTGGGGAGGAAGACACAAGAGGGTCTGTCACTGTCACTTGACATGAGGAGAGGTGGTGAGATTTCACTTCAGCCATCAGATGGGTAGTAACAATGCCATGCATTCAGTGCTACTCTCTGGCCACACACAGACCAATGATCTGGGAAATCCCTATGGACATGAAGAAAATATTTAAAAAAAACAGACAGGCTGCCAATTCAGAATTCAATCCACCGTTGAGTGCTCAGAAAATACTCTGGGAAAGACAGAGACAGAGATGCTCTAATCGTGTGTTGGATTGATACTAGAACACGCACACACCAAAAGGTCAACAAAAGAGCATAGTAGAACTGAAAAAAGTCTGACAAATAATGAAAGAGGCACTGTAGCAAATAACATGTTAAATGCAGGGATTCCCATGCTGACCAGGCTTTGGAATACACTGAGTGTACAAAACATTAAGAACACCTGCTCTTTCCATGACATAGACTGACCAGGTGAATCCAGGTGAAATCTATGATCCCTTATTGATGTCACTTGTTAAATCCACTTTAATCAGTGTAGATAAAGGGGAGGAGACAGGTTAAAAGAAGGATTTTAAGACTTGAGACAATTTAGACATGGATTGTGAATGGGTGCCATTCAGAGGGTGAATGGACAAGACAAAATATTTAAGTGCTTTTGAATAGGGTATGGTAGTAGGTGCCAGGCGCACTGGTTTGTGTCAATAACTGCAATGCTGTTAGGTTTTCCACACTCAACAGTTTCCTGTGTGCATCAAGAATAGTCCATCACCCAAAGGACATCCAGTCAACTTGACACAACTGTGGGAAATATTGGAGTCAACATGGGCCAGCATCCCTGTGGAACGCTTTCGACACCTTGTAGAGTCCATGCCCAACGAATTGAGGCTATTCTCAAGGTAACTCAATATTAGGAAGGTGTTCCTAATGTTTGGTATACTCAATGTACAGTATATATAAATCTGCTCAGACAAAATAGGTTTTTCCTGTCTGATGTAAAATGTCAAATGAAATATCCCCATCCAACTGTACAAGGACACACAAACACATTAGGCTTCAATAGCACATAGATCAAGACACTGTTCAAGGACACAGAAAGGTTGGGCCTCGATAGCACAGATTATACAAGAATATTGTTGCTGTCTGATGAAAACTTTGTAACAATTTTTGCCAATTGTATATATTTGTTTTGTCCCCTCTCTCCACTGGGATTCTCTGCCTCTAACCCTATTACAGGGGCTGAGTCACTGGCTTACTGGTGCTCTTTCATGCCGTCCCTAGGAGGGGTGCGTCACTTGAGTGGGTTGAGTTACTGACATGATCTTCCTGTCTGGGTTGGCGCCCCCCCTTGGTTTGTGCTGTGGTGGAGATCTTTGTGGGCTATACTCGGCCTTGTCTCAGGATTGTAAGTTGGTGGTTGAAGATATCCCTCTAGTGGTGCGGGGGCTGTGCTTTGGCAAAGTGGGTGGGGTTATATCCTTCCTGTTTGGCCCTGTCCGGGGGTATCATCGGATGGGGCCACAGTGTCTCCTGACCCCTCCTGTCTCAGCCTCCAGTATTTATGCTGCAGTAGTTTGTGTCGGGGGGCTAGGGTCAGTTGGTTATATCGGAAGTACTTCTCCTGTCTTATCCAGTGTCCTGTGTGAATTTAAGTATGCTCTCTCTAATTCTCTTTCTTTCTCTCTCTCGGAGGACCTGAGCCCTAGGACCATGCGTCAGGACTACCGGGCATGATGACTCCTTGCTGTCCCCAGTCCACCTGGCCTTGCTGCTGTTCCAGTTTCAACTGTTCTGCCTGCGGTTATGGAACCCTGACCTGTCCACCGGACGTGCTACCTGTCCCAGACCTGCTGTTTTCAACTCTTAATGAAAATGAAAAGCCAACTGACATTTATTCCTGATTATTATTTGACCATGCTGGTCATTTATGAACCTTTTGAACATCTTGGCCATGTTCTGTTATAATCTCCACCCGGCACAGCCAGAAGAGGACTGGCCACCCCTCATAGCCTGGTTCCTCTCTAGGTTTCTTCCTAGGTTTTGGCCTTTCTAGGGAGTTTTTCCTAGCCGCCGTGCTTCTACACCTGCATTGCTTGCTGTTTGGGGTTTTAGGCTGGGTTTCTGTACAGCACTTCGAGATATTAGCTGATGTACGAAGGGCTAAATAAAATAAACTTGATTTGATTTGATTTTGTATTGAAACCTCAATGTACTCTGAACATTTGATGACTCTGACTAAATAGCTTCTTAAGGTTTCAAAATGGTGTGTTCGTTAATGGTAAAATATGGCAGTTCCTTTTCAATTGCCTGAAAAGTGTCTGTTTGAGATAAGAGGTTTTCACCCGACAGCGACAATATTTTATCAACATGTATTTTGACCACCTTCCTCGTCCAGCATTTTGAATACCTGAGTACTCTCCTTTGTTGTGAGGCAGATCATTGCTGTGGGGTCTTATGTAGATGTGTTGAGCTATGAAGTGTTAAGCAGCCCTCCAGCTAAACATTAATGAACTCCCCAAGGCTGCATGCATGGAAGAAATAAATACCAATCTCTGACAGCGGGAGAAGAGGGGTGAAACATTTCCATTTAACAACATCTCGTATATCACACCGTGACAACAGTGTTGCAGAGCAAATGTGAAACAATTATGTAAAAAATACTGTCTGGATAATTGAGGCTGGCCTGTGCTTTACCTCAGACCACATCGTAAACTCCCAATGGAGGTTCGCCCTCAGGTGAGCCGACAATGCGCCTCGGAGTTACGGAACAGAGGAATTATTTGTGTCCACAGAGAATGGCCACTTCAGGCACCCTTACTGCCTCTCACAGGGGCATGATGGGAGGAACTGGCCCTGGAATTGACCTGGCCTCAACTCACCCTGCTTCTGAGAATCCAACACCAATTACATGTATTCAAACATTCACAATGAGGGGGAACGAAAGGGAAATAAAATTAGGTTTTAAAAGAAAATGTTATCTAAACATGAACAAAGTTGAATCTTCTCCTAGCGACTGGCTGGAGCTGAAATGCATGCGTCGGTCTGTCCTCCCCATGAACACGGCTGGATGCAACAGAACACAGAGGGCAAGTTTCTGATCCCACTTCCAAAGAAATCAGCCAGCCAGCCAAAACCTCCACTCTCCACCGGACTTGGCAACTAACACAGGTTACAGCAAAGGGAGGCACCGAGGAGGAATGAGGGCCTTTTTGCCTTTTCCTCCTCCATGAGTAAATGCACGTTTTATCTGACAACTCCCATCCTGCTGGCTGGCAGACCATGTGAAAAATCTCTGTGCCAGTTAAAAGACGTTAAATCAAAACTGGGATTCCTGAATGTGAAATGTTGCTTATCCTGTGTGAAGATGAGGCACAGCATATTTCCGCACAGACAGCTGCCTGAAGGAGGATGAAGTTGGAGAGCTATCTCCGCTGTGGTATTACAGCATTAGTTATGACTCTTCCACATCACAAAAAAAGATGGCCTCTGCCAAAGTAATGTCACTATTCATTGGATAGAGAAATGACTAAGACATTTAATTCTCTTTCTCAATTTAAGATGATGGCCAACTGCCAATTAGAGCAGGGGGGCACTGCAACAGTATGCCTATTCAGGTTTGGCAGTATAGAGAGAGAGAGAGAGAGAGAGAGAGAGAAGAAAGAGAGAAGAGAGAGAGAAAAGAGAGGAGAGAAGAGAGTGAAGAGGGAGAGTGTGTGTGTGTGTGTGTGTGTGTGTGTGTGTGTGTGTGTGTGTGTGTGTGTGTGTGTGTGTGTGTGTGTGTGTGTGTGTGTAGTTAGAGAGGTTCTTTCCCAGTCATTATGTCTGAAAGAGGCAGAACTTCATGATTAAGGCAAAGCTTTGAAATGGAAATATGCTTCATCTGCTTCCTCAACCTGGCCATGCCTCACCCTGGCCATCCTCAACCTGGCCATGCCTCACCCTGGCCATCCTCAACCTGGCCATGCCTCACCCTGGCCATCCTCAACCTGGCCCAGCCTGACTGTAAATAATCATAGGCACATTGTCAGTTAACTGATTGTGAGTCGCTCTGCATAAGAGCATTTCTAAAATGACTAAAATCTCATGTAAATGTCCACCTTTCAGAACCAAAAACATACAATTAGTGCATTACTTGTTCTTCTTCATAGTCCCTGTGATGTTCTGTTCTGCTGTTTGGTGTCAGTGCCTAGGAGCGGAGTGTGCCCGGGTATGACCGGGCCTTTTAATACTCAACAATAGCATCCCTCTTTTCAGCCAAGATCCCCCATGGTCCTGCATATTACCAGTATACAGTGCATTCGGAAAGTATTCAGACCCCTTGACTTTTTCCATATTTTGATCCCCCCCCCCACCTCAATCTACACACAATACCCCATAAAGACAAAGCAGGTTTTTAGACATTTTTGTTAAAAATAATAACACATTTACATAAGTATTCAGACCCTTTACTCAGTACTTTGTTGAAAAACCTTTGGCAGGGATTACAGCCTTGAGTCTTCTTGGGTATGACGCTACAAACTTGGCACACCTGTATTTGGGGAGTTTCTCCCATTCTTCTCTGCAGATCCTCTCAAGCTCTGTCAGGTTGGATGCGGAGCGTCGCTGCACAGCTATTTTCAGGTCTCCCCAGAGAGACTTGTCCCGAAGCCACTCCAACGTTGTCTTGGCTGTGTGCTTAGGGTCGTTGTCTTGTTGGAAGGTGAATCTTCGCTCCAGTCTGAGCGCTCTGCAGCAGGTTTTCACTAAGGATCTCTCTGTACTTTGCTCCGTTCATCATTCCCTCAATACTGACTAGTCTCCCAGTCCCTGCCTCTGGAAAAACATCCCCACAGCATGATGCTGCCACCACCATGCTTCACCATAGGGATGGTGCCAGGTTACCTCCAGACGTGATGCTTGGCATTCAGGCTAAAGAGTTCAATCTTGGTTTCATCAGACCAGAAAATATTGTTTCTCATGGTCTGAGAGTCTTTAGGTGCATTTTGGAAAACTCAAAGCGGACAGTCATGTGCCTTTTACTGAGGGGTGGCTTCCATCTGGCCACTCTACCATAAAGGCCTGATTGGTGGAGTGCTGCAGAGAGGGTTGTCCTTCTGGAAGGTTCTCCCATCTCCACAGAGGAACTCGGGAGCTCTGTCAGAGTGATCATCTGGTTCTTGGTCACCTCCCTGACCAGGGCCCTTCTCCCCCGATTTCTCAGTTTGGCCAGGTGGCCAGCTCCTGGAAGAGTCTTGGTGGTTCCAAACTTCTTCCATTTAAGAATGGAGGTCACGGTATTCTTGGGGACCTTCAATGCTGCAGAAAGTTTTTGGAATCCTTACCTCGACACAATCCTGTCTCAGAGCTCTACAGACAATTCCTTCGACCTCATGGCTTGGTTTTTGCTCTGACATGCACTGTCAACTGTTGGACTTTATATAGACAGGTGTGTGCCTTTCCAAATCATATCCAGTCAATTGAATTTACCACAGGTGGACTACAATCAAGTTGTAGAAACATCTCAAAGATGATCAATGGAAACAGGATGCACCTGAGCTGAATTTTGAGTCCTATAGCAAAGGGTCTGAATACTTATGTAAATAAGGTATTTCTGTTTTCTAAAAACCTGTTTTCATTTTGTCATTATGGGGTATTGTGTGTAGAATGATGAGGGTTTTCTTTTTTTTAATAACATTTTCAAATAGGCTGTAAAGTAACAAAATGTGGAAAAAGTCAAGGGGTCTGAATACTTTCCGAATGCACTGTACACTAGTATTAAAATACAAATCTCTTAACAATTAATAAAAATGTACACTAACAGTACCTAGGCTTTTTTTCCACATCTGCACCTTTACATCACACAGTCACAGTCACAGCAGAGCCTGTAGCCATTTCAGTCACCGGCTCGCTCCTCCCTCTTTCCAGGTTTAGAGTTCAGTCAAGAATGAATGGGGCTCTATTGAGCCTGGGCCAAGGGCTGTCTGCTGCCTGCCTCAGCCCACAGTGGAAACTATGACCAGCCACCAGCAGGTGGAGAGAGAGAGAGAGAGAAAGACTGAGAGAGAGAGAAAGAGACCGTTAGGCTGGGTTAGCACCAGCGTGGGAGACAGGCCTGTAACACCAACCCTTCAAACATATAGCCATCTACATTTCTCACACTGTATAATGAATTCTGTGTTAAGGTGCAGGGAATACATTTATGGAATTAACAGTGTTAGCACAGTGCTTATGACAACAGGAGCTGAGCAGGACCAGGTAATGAATAGTTACATGCTCCAGTGATATGGCTCTCATGAGAGCAGAGCAGGCAGCCAGGGATTTCACTGGGGGTTTTGGCTGAGGAAAACATACTACAGGGTTTAGGAGAGCCACGTTACTGCTGGCACATATAACTGAGCGTTTGTCCTAATTGGAGACATACAGGGAGGATTTCATGAGAAATGTCTGACTGTTCTTGAATGAAATAGCTATGACTGCTAAATAGTATTTTTGCAAAAGTAGAATTCAGTTCTAGAGGTGAAACTCAGTTTAATAAAATGTTTCCATGGTTTATTGAAAGACACTCTGGAGGCTAGTGGATCTCCTGTCTTCAGCCTCCAATTCTGTATGCAACCGGATGTGCTGTGAGCTACATTTGAGGAAAGGGAAGGATGTTCAGAGAGACCTTTTCTCTCTGGTAATAAAAATCTATCCAGGGGAGCTGTTTTTTCTTTCTAATACCGAGAATGTCACCACTCAGTACAACACCATGATGTATATTTGAGTCATAACTTCCCAAAAGACATCTGTCTGACAAGTCAGTACAAAGTACAAGTAGAGACAACTGACTGGGGAAGTGAGACTAAAGAATGTCGTGTTTATTTAAACCCACAAAACTCCCTCATTACAAAATATATTTATTATGTAACCCCTAGCAATGTGTATATAGCCTACTATTGTTGGCGTCGGGCTCTCTGGCGTGAGCCACAGGAAAGAGCTCGTTCAGAGGGCACAGACATGGCACACATGCCCAGAAAAGGAAGCGTCACTCACTGCCGCAGAGGACCGCTACCCTACCCCCTGTCCTATGCCACCGTAAAATTCATCCATTACCATGAACCAAAATAGTATATTTGTGTAATTGTGCAGAAGGAAGACAAAATGAGCTGTGCAGTGAAGAGTGTTAAATATTTAGTGCGGTCCCTCCCGTCAGTGTTGTGGAGAGAAAGGGGCAAAAAGTTCTTATCAGAATCTGCAGGATGATTCCAGGTCAGCTCAGATAAGCAGGTCTGAGAGAGAGAAAAATAGATATTCTTCTATTTTAGTCTCTCTGACAGGGCTATTTAACAACATGTAACTCATCTCAGCCAGGCCCCTCTATGCCCTCCCAGTTGGCTTGTCTTTCGTGTGGTACTTCCTCCATCGGTCTCCGCTCTCCCTTTGGCTCTGTACTGTCCTCCCAGTGCACCAGGGCACCATTACCTAGCCTTCTCTGTATGGACCCGGGCAGGGAGCAATCATTGAAAAATAATTTGCTGATATTAAATTAAATTCCAACTGTGATAACATCCATATGGATAATTGGCTGTAAACCGTCACCTTCATCGCAACCTCCCTTTTTGCTTAACGCTGTTCAATGATTCATGGTCGTTGAAGTCCACTGACCTCAGTGACACACTTCACGATCCAGCAGGCACATACAATAGTACAAGGGCATCTCAGATAATGTCCAGATAGATAGTGAGTGACAATGGAACTGCATTATCTATGGTTCTGAATCTGACATCAACAGAACCGGTAGAGGCTGGTTGATCCAGTACAGTGTGTGTAGGAGTGATGGAAATAGAAGGACCAATGAGAAAAGCGTAAAGTTTGGGCAGAGACACCAGCTGCAGTCTCCAGCCACCTAGTCAGCTGTTTCTCCTGGAATTCAAAGGCTGCTCTGTCGCCTGGCAACGCAGCTATTTATGGAACCCATTTAAATGTCATCTTGAATTTCATACAAACTTCTCCTGCCATCTATTAAACTTCAAACATCAATTAAGCCAATTGCAGCAAACAATTCAGCAATTCATTCCTATAGTCTGATCATTTTAATAATCTGATACAATTGAACAACGGCGACCATAATGGAAACTTGAGTGACTCAAATATGCTCTGGACACAGCGGGTGGTATCATTCTGTGTGGGAACCGTCTCTTTTTTTCTTTTCTGAAACTATGAATCAATGACAAAACCACTGTTTCTGAACTGCTTCTAACTAGTGAGCGACGTATGATGATGTCAGGGGAAAACCAAACTGTAGACATACAATGTATAAAATGAAATGCCATTCCAGGCAGTGAAGGGCATAATAAACTGTGCTACTAGGGCAGGGTTCGGCAACAGGGGGCCCAAGGCCCAAAACCGGCCTACGAGCAATCTTTTTTTGCCCCCCAAAGTTTATACCCCCAAAAAGAATATCTATATTTGTTGTGGTCAATTTGCAGTGTACAAATTATTATAATTATATTCCAGCCCCCGGACCATCTGCTCCGACAAAAAATAAATAAATAAATAAATAAAATACAAAAATCGGCCTGCAGCTGAATCTAGTTGACTACTCCTGTTATAGGGCATCATGGTGGCTTTGGCACCAGGCAAGCCAGAGGGCTACAATTAACCAGTGATTTCAGCTTGTAATGTGTGAAAATGGAGTTTGTTAATGAGGGAAGACCAAGGAAGAGAGGAACAAAAGAGAACACTAGTAAGAACAGCATGTCTCTGTGGTTAGGTATAAAAATAAATGCACACTTACACTCAAATCACACGTGCGAGCGTGCGAACACCCACGCATGCACACACGCACATACATTACAGAGTTTTCCATGGTTTTAGTTAGTTAGTAGCCCTTTATTGCACAGTCCCATAGGCTTCCACTCTGTTACCTCTTTCAGTAAGCTAATCAGAGGAGCGACAAGGAGAGAGAAGCACAATCACTAGGCTCAATGATATGTGGAGTTCTCTCTCTATTCTACTGTACTCTGCTGTTTGAATTGAGGCCTAGATGCACAGCCCCAGGGATTACCCAGAGAAAACTAGGCCTTTAGTTCAGAGTCACCTTGTAATTACTTCACTGTTCAGTCCCATTTATAGCGCAGGCAGGTCACAGTTTGACTTACTAATAAACACATTCAGTCACACATTCAACCCAAAACACAATGACGACAACATTAACACTTGGCACTTTGGGCCTAGTCTGCACCTCATTGTGTCACTCTGGACTGAGAGTCCAGTTTGTTTTCTAAACATGGCTGGTAATCTATTTGGGCTGGCTGTTCAAGTCTTTGCGAGAGTGAGAAGAAAAGTAACCTGAACCTTTGTGTTTGAATGGCTGTTCTTGGAGTTCACACTGCAGCTGAATGGACCGACCGGTGTGTGTGTGTGGGTGTGTGTGTCTTGTCTTCACACTGCTGACACAAGCTCTCTCTTTCTCAACACTCACTTCTGTCCCTCAGGGCCTACCTAGTAAAATAGGCCTGTCATGACCCTTAAGCAGCACCACCATTCAAGGGATTACTCTATTTCTAAACCGGTGACACGTAAATTACTGCTTGTAGTGCATTTTTTTGTAGAGAATAACGAGTTAAACACACATTTTTTAAATAGAATGGATGAAACCCATTTGGCTGAAATCCAACAATAGCAGACATGATCTGGTGGTGTTCTACAAATGGTCCCTGATGGGAAATACAACCTGTATCTTAAAGTGCTGACTTGCACACGTTACAGACTCCAGCACAATACAGCCCCAGGCAAGATTTGTACATACAGTTCTACAAGTGTGTTACGTGCGGCAAGTAGCCTAGCGGTTAAGAGCATTGGGCCAGTAAACGAAAGGTTGCTGGATCAAATCCCGAACCAACTAGGTGAAAAATTTGTCGATGTACCCTTGAACAAGGCACTTAACCCTAATTGCTCCTGTAATTCGATCTGGATGAGAATACATGTAGTTAAAAGGTTGTGAAAGTGACAATGGTAGACAAACAGAAGAAAGACTGAAAGTCACTGCATTGATTCAGCAACCCATCATGTCTTCTGTGGATGACATTGACTTGTAAAGTTAAAGCTGCAATATGTAACTTTTTGGGCAACCCGACCAGTTAGTCACAAACTGAAATTAGGCAAACTATTAGAATTTTAGCAACCAGGAAATGGTGGAGCGATTTCTGCATAGTGCATCTTTAAGAGTTTAAGTGAAGCGTTTTTGTTATTTTGTTGTTCAAGTTTAAAATCACATTACAGGCAAACAGTAATTTTTTAAAACATAACTTCCAAGTGGAGTTCATCGTGAATACACTGTGGTATCATCAAGTCTGCTGCAACACATCACCTATTTCAGTCCCAGACAAACAGGCAGCTGGTTAGGGAGCAGAGCAGGGACAGAGACAGAGAGTCACTCAGAGACCCATTTTACATGCCAACACAGAACACACATAATGACATCCCTGACTTTGGACCAGCCTTACTATAGACCTTGATCGGTCGATTTGTGACCTCCCTTGTTTAACACCTCGTTCCAGGCTCAGGGCCTCATCACATCCCCCCAGAGGGCATAAGGGGAGCCATTTCATGTTAAGTGACTGTAAAACACCTTTACTACAAGATGGTTCAAATAATTTCACAACAAGGTGCTTCAAATCATTTTGGAAGTGATATGTGTAACTGTGATTGTGTTTTTGAAGAAATTCCCTCAGCCCAGTGGAGGATGCAGGAAAGGACACCCGAAACCGAAAGCAACAGAGTCAAATCAAGCTTACTTACTTGTGGGCTGTGAGACAGGAGGTAAGGTTTCATAAACCACTGTCTCTCAGTTCTCAGCATTAGGTGCCTCCTTACCGGTCTCCGGGTTCCTCCAGCTGCCACTATTTTTACAGCGAGAGAATACAATGAATAAATGTATAACCAGAATTGTGTGTATGTGCCGATCCAGGTCTGTGAGTATTCATAGCCAGGGCTGTGTGTATGTGCCGAGCCAGGTCTGTGGGTATTCATAACCAGAGCTGTGTGTGTATTCATAGCCAGTGCTGTGTGTCTGTGATTTTCTGTGTGTGTGTGCGCGCGCATGCATGTGTGCATGCTCATGCATGCATGTGTGTGTGTGTGTGTGTGTGTGTGCGTGTGTGTGTGTGTTAACCTGGTAGCCCCACAGAGACACATGACAAGCCTTCCCAAAACAGCCAGAGCTCTTCTAGTCAGGACACTCGTCTCCTCTGTAACATAGGGACGAATCGCTGCCATAATACACGCTTCATTATGTCTTGGCATGAAGGGGACTGGCACAATCACAGCATCAGAGCAGCACTAAGACACTCCAATCCATGTCATACTCAAAGAATAAAAATAAAAAAAGAAGATGGATAGCTCTAATGAAGAAACAGGATTGATACAGCCTGGAAATCTAAATGGTACTGTAACTCACTGCAGTCTCATGGCTTCACACGAGATGCCACTATGATCCATTTACAGGTAGCTACCATAAGCCCATCAACTGAAGGCAAGAGGTTCACATGCAGTACATCCGTTTCAATGGCCACTATCATATTGTAGTAGCTGCAGTATGACATAACATAACTACGTCAGTGCGATTAAACCATTTTGAGTTCTTGATCACCTGAGTTAGAATACCTCATGATAAGCTGCAGACCATACTATTTTTCAGTTTCCCTGCATTAAAATCCCCGCCCACGAGAAGCACTGCCTTTGGATATGCATTCTGTTGTTTGCTTATGGCCCTATACAGGTTGTTGAGTGCAGTCTTAGTGCTAGAACCGGTTTGTGGTGGAAAATAGCCAGCTATGAAAAATATAGATGAAAACCTTCATCTATAGCAGCAGTGTAAAAGAGGGAGGGGGGGCAATGCAAATAGTCTGGGTAGCCATTTGATTAGATGTTCAGGAGTCTTATGGCTTGGGGGTAGAAGCTGTTTAGAAGCCTCTTGGACCTATACTTGGCGCTCCGGTACCGCTTGCCATGCGGTAGCAGAGAGAACAGTATATGACTAGGGTGGCTGAAGTCTTTGTCAATTTTTAGTGCCTTCCTCTGACACCGTCTGGAATGGATGTCCTGGATGGCAGGAAGCTTGGCTCCAGGGATGTACTGGGCCGTATGCCCAACCTTTTGAGGATCTGAGGACCCATGCTAAATCTTTTCAGTCTCCTGAGGGGGAATAGGTTTTGTCGTGCCCTCTTCACAACTGTCTTGGAGTGTTTGGACCATTCTAGTTTGTTGTTGATGTGGACGCCAAGGAACTTGAAGCTCTCAACCTGCTCCACTACAGCCCCGTCGATGAGAATGGGGGCGTGCTCGGTCCTCCTTTTCCTCGAGTCCACAATCATCTCCTTTATCTTGATCACGTTGAGGGAGAGGTTGTCGTCTTGGCACCACACGGCCAGGTCTCTGATCTCCTCCCTATATATGTCTCGTCATTGTCGGTGATCAGTCCTACCACTGTTGTGTAATCAGAAAACTTAATGATGGTGTTGGAGTCATGCCTGGCCATGCAGTCATGATTGAACAGGGAGTACAGGAGGGGACTGAGCACGCACCCGAGGGGCCCCCGTGTTGACGATCAGCATGGCGGATGTGTTGTTACCTACCCATACCACCTGGGGGCGGCCCGTCAGGAAGACCAGAATCCAGTTGCAGAGAGAGGTGTTTAGTCCCAGGGTCCTTAGCTTAGTGATGAGGTTTGAGGGCACCATGGTGTTGAATGCTGCGCTGTAGTCAATGAATAGCATTCTCACATAGGTGTTCCTTTTGTCCAGGTGTGAAAGGGCAGTGTGGAGTGCAATAGAGATTGCATCATCTGTGGATCTGTTGGGGCGGTAGTGTTCACACCATATTTACCCCTACCTATATGTACAGTTGAGGTCGGAGGTTTACATACACTTAAGTTGGAGTTATTAAAACTCATTTTTCAACCACTCTACAAATTTCTTGTTAACAAACTATAGTTTTGGCAAGTCGGTTAGGACATCCACATTGTGCATGACACAAATGACAAGTCATTTTTCCAACAATTGTTTACAGACAGATTATTTCACTGTATCACAATTCCAGTGGGTCAGAGGTTTACATACACAAAGTTGACAGTGCCTTTGAACAGCTTGGAAAATTCCAGAAAATTATGTCATGGCTTTAGAAGCTTCTGATAGGCTAATTGACATCATTTGAGTCAATTGGAGGTGTACCTGTGGATGTATTTCAAGGCCTACCTTCAAACACAGTACCTCTTTGCTTGACATCATGGGAAAATCAAAAGAAATCAGCCAAGACCTCAGAAAAAAAAAATGTTGACCTCCACAAGTCTGGTTCATCCTTGGGAGCAATTTCCAAATGTCTGAAGGTACCACGTTCATCTGTACAAACAATAGTACGCAAGTATAAACACCAGCCGTCATGCCGCTCAGGAAGGAGACGCGTTCTGTCTCCTAGAGATGAACGTACTTTGGTGGGAAAACGGCAAATCAATCCCAGAACAACAGCAAAAGGACCTTGTGAAGATGCTGGAGGAAACAGGTACAAAAATATCTATATCCACAGTAAAACGAGTCCTATATCGACATAACCTGAAAGGCCACTCAGCCAGGAAGAAGCCACTGCTCCAAAACCGCCATAAAAAAGCCAGACTACGGTTTGCAACTGCACATGGGGACAAAGACTGTACTTTTTGGAGAAATGTCCTCTGCTCTGATGAAAGGAAAAACGGGAAAAACGGGGAGGCTTGCAAGCCGAAAGAACACCATCCCAACCGTGAAGCACGGGGGTGGCAGGTTCATGTTGTGGGGTGCTTTGCTGCAGGAGGGCCTGGTGCACTTCACAAAATAGATGGCATCATGAGGCAGGAAAATTATGCTGATATATTGAAGCAACATCTCAAGACATCAGTTAGGAAGTTAGAGCTTGGTCGCAAATGGGTCTTCCAAATGGACAATGACCCCAAGCATACTTCCAAAGTTGTGGCAAAATGGCTTAAGGACAACAAAGTCAAGGTATTGGAGTGGCCATCACAAAGCCCTGACCTCAATTCTATGGAAAATTTGTGAGCAGACCTGAAAAAGCGTGTGCGAGCAAGGAGGCCTACAAACCTGACTTAGTTACACCAGCTCTGTCAGGAGGAATGGGCCAAAATTCACCCAACTTATTGTGGGAAGGTTGTGGAATGCTACCTGAAATGTTTGACCCAAGTTAAGACATTTAAAGGCAATGCTACCAAATACTAATTGAGTGTATGTAAACTTCTGACCCACTGGGAATGTGATGAAAGAAATAAAAGCTGAAATAAATCATTCTCTCTACTATTATTCTGACATTTCACATTCTTAAAATAAAGTGGTGATCCTAACTGACCTACAACAGGGAATTTTTACTATGGTTAAATGTCAGGAATTGTGAAAAACGGAGTTTAAATGTATTTGGCTAAGGTGTATGTAAACGTCCGACTTCAACTGTACATATCTACCTCATACCCCTGCACATCGACTTGGTACTGGTATCCCATGTATTAGCAAAGTTATCATTACTCATTGTGTATTTATTCCTCGTGTTATTATTTTTCTATTTTTCTTCTCTGTATTGTTGGGAAAGGCCCGTAAGTAAGCATTTCACTGTTAGTCTACACCGGTTGTTTACGAAGCATGTGACAAAAAACATTTGATTTGCTGAGTCAAGCCATTCCATAAACATGAGCATACTGTAACCTGCAACATTACATAGGTAAGTGTTACTTATGAACTCCTTAAGTAAACCTTGCTTGCTGATGCACTTGACTTATTTTCCATCTAAACTCATTATCTGGGCTACATTGCTTCAGACCCCAAATACGGCCCCTGTAATACCAAAGTGATGAGGTCCATCTGGCTGGGACAGAAGGAGCCCCCCTACTCAGCATGCCTGGTGTAGAGGAAGAGCTGAGTCACATACTGTTGTGTTGTGCTCTGTCTCCAGTGACAGATAGCAGCAGCACACCCGCCATGCACAGGTGTCATCCGACGAGTCCCTTCCCCACTCTAAGCCCTGCTTCATCTGTCTCATTCATACCCAGTGGAGCTGGGAGCAGGGAGCAGGGGGAAGTTAGGTTGAGTCCCAAAATGGCACCCTATTCCCTATAAAGTGCATTACTTCTGACCAGACTATGGTCAGAAGTAGTGCACTATATATAGGGAATAGGGTGCCATTTGGAACGCATCCTAAGAGTCAGTCTGCTGAGGAACACCAGGTGTTCACATCATATGCAAAATGCACTGACAACGCTGTGTGAATACTTAATGAGAGCAAGGCAACAACTTCCAGACAAACATCACATGGTGGTAGCTACAGTACTGTAGGGGTAGACTACAATTGATACTTAGCATTAACTCGATCTGCCTTAAGAGCTACATAACACTGTCATTCCACTGACATAACCAGTGTCATTATTTACATTTATAAAGAAAGAAAGTAGCACACTCTTAGGTCTCTTGGGTGTGTGTCAGCTCATGCTTTTTGCTAGATTATTTACGTTTATGACAGCGGAGGTCAGGTTGGGGGTAACTGGCTTTACACACCGTCATCACCACACAAACAGTTTAGTTAAGCTAGTTAGCTAACGATGTGCCTTGCCACTTAGGCTAGCTGACCTATAAACAAAGATTTATGTCATGATAATGTTGATGTAATAAGGTGGCGTCAGCTGACATGAATGTTTATGACTCATTAAGTCATTATTATTACTGTGTTATAACACAGGACCTTATGACAAAAGGGTCAAGTAAAGAGTAATAAAACAAATAAGTGTTTGCAGACCTCTTATCTGTGATGTGAACTTGTACTTGTCTTCTGAACAAAGTATGGTATGATTGAATTTAAGTGGAGTGAGGGAGAGAGTTGTCAGAACTGTTTACACAGAATCTGGCCAGGAATCTGGCTAGTGAGGCTAGCTCTTGAATTTGTACACAGAGAGAGGTGAAAAAATGTTCCTCTGGGTGAGGAGATAAGGTCTGGCTGCCAGCCATCTCTACTGAGCAGCTACTGGAACTACTGTTGTCCCCAGCCTGCCTCTCATAATCTTGCAGTGCGTTAAAGCAGATGTATATGGATTAGCAACACCCATACACAGGGAAAGAAGGTGTTAGGAAAAGCCAGGCATAATGTTACATATGTATTAATGCAGGTTCAAGAATATAGGGCAGTTTGGGGAGTGTAGAAACTGTATTGTCTGAGGGAAAAATAACTGTGGTTTGTGTGTGTGTGTGTGTGTGTGTGTGTGTGTGTGTGTGTGTGTGTGTGTGTGTGTGTGTGTGTGTGTGTGTGTATATATATATATATATATATGTGTGTGTGAGAGAGAGAGAGAGAGAAACAGAGCGAGAGAGAGAAACAGAGGGAGAGGGATAGAAAGTTGGGCATGGTTTTAAGCGGTTGGTCGGATCCGATACCAATTGGCTGATTGGCAACTGCCTGGCTGCCTTTTCACTCTATTAAACGTTTCAATGAGAGAGCGGCCATGCTCCAGTTACGAGATAGGCCTCACTCAGTCACCACTTAGCCCAGAAATCTGGAGAGCAGCTTGTGAATGAGCCGGAGAGGTGTTTAAATGGCAGCCCTTGTCACTGGCTCACTGGGCCCTAATGGCTGACACAGAGACTGAGTCTCCACAAGACCTGGGTTCAAATACTATTCATTTCAAATACTTCAGTTGGGTTTGCTTAAGCTTGCCTTGCGAAAAAAAAAAAAAAAACCCCACTCATCACGAACTCGGATACCTCCTGCGCCTCGACCTGTTGTTTCCAACGTTTTATTTCATTCATAAGAGTTTGTGTCAACACCTGCTACCAGCTAGCTAGCTAGCTTGCAATGGAACCCGCTTCACCTGGAATAGCTAGCAAACATTTCCAGCGCTGTATAAGTTGTGTTTATTACGTTCTTGTCCGGGAAAATCTTCACAATCCGGAGTTCCAATGCGGCAATTGTTTTCAGAATACAATTCTGAAATAACTTGGTCGGGAAAACGCAAATTCGAACTTTCTCGTTCTCAACTCCTGTGGCTGGACGCCGCTCGGGCTTGATGGATGTATCCTCGCCTTGTCATCCGTCCCTATCCGAATGTTCTACCTGGAACTTGCCTGCCAAGGAAGTTGTCTCCATCTACTTCTCCTCCTCCATCTTGTAATGAAGTAGACAGAGAACAGCATGAGGATTGTTCCAATCAGCACTCGTCCCATGTCACAAGTCGTGGAAAGCGAAGGCAGCGGCATTCTTCTAAGCGGACTGGGGTGTCTGCGAGAGGTCCGGAGCAGATTGACATGAGGAATAGTTTTGCCGCCCTGGTGCCTGATGATGTAATGGGCAGTTCAATGGTGAGAAATGTCTCAGTCCCTGAAGCAAAAACTTTTGCTATCCAGGAGCACGATTACAGGACCTCAATAAGCTGCTCCCAAACATTATAAACCTGCATCAGGAAATTGAGTACATCATAGTTAATGTGGGATTCAATGACATTATGAAGGGCAGCTCAGAACAGCTGAATATGGATTTTAAATAACTTTTTGGGTCTCTGCTTGACACCAACAAATGCCCCACAATATCTGGCCTTTTGCCCTCCCTAAATTGTGGCATTGAACATTTCAGCAGACTTTTAGCCCTCCATAACTGGCTACGTGACTACTGCAGCTCTGTGGGTGTAACATTTATTCCCAATTTTGATACCTTTTGGAAACAAAGCTTGTTTTATAAAGAGGATGGGATCCACCTAAATCATTTGGGTTGCTGGATCCATTCACATCATTATAAGGCTGCATTGAGACAATGACTTATCAATGACCCAAGCCCAACTCAGTTAATCCCTACCACTGTGTCGCAGATGACAGTCATATTCTGACAATCTCTGAAACTCACTTAGATAATACCTATGATGATACAGTGGTAGCAATACAGTCATAACATCTGCAGAAAATACAGAAATGACAATGGTGGAGGTGTTGCCGTTTATATTTAGAACCACATTCTTGTAAAGCTTAGACAATGTCATGTTAAATATTGTTGAAGTAATAGGGCTTCAGGTTCATCTGCCTCACCAAAAGTCCATTCTTGTGGGAAGCTGCTATAGACCACCACGTGCTAACAGTCAGTATCTGGATAACATGTGTGAAATGTAGGGCTGACCACAATTGGCTGACTGGTCGATTGTTTGGTCGTTTGGCTGTTGGTCGACCGAGATTGTTTTAGTCAAGCAGTAACAAATACATATATACAGTTGAAGTCGGAAGTTTACATACACTTAGGTTGGAGTCATTAAAACTCATTTTTCAACCACTCCACAAATTTCTTGTTAACAAACTATAGTTTTGGCAAGACAGTTAGGACATCTACTTTGTGCACGACACAAGTAATTTTTTCAACAATTATTTACAGACAGATTATTTCACTTATAATTCACTGTATCACAATTCCAGCAGGTCAAAATTGTACATACACTAAGTTGACTGTTCCAAATAGATGGCTTGGAAAATTCCAGAAAATGATGTCATGGCTTTAGAAGCTTCTGATAGGCTAATTGACATAATTTGAGTCAATTGGAGGTGTACCTGTGGATATATTTCAAGGCCTACCTTCAAACTCAGTGCCTCTTTGCTTGACATCATGGGAAAATCAAAAGAAATCAGCCTCAGACCTCAGAAAAAAATTGTAGACCTCCACAAGTCTGGGTCATCCTTGGGAGCAATTTCCAAACGCCTGCAGTTACCACGTTCATCTGTACAAACAATAGTACGCAAGTATAAACACCATGGGACCAGGCAGCCGTCATACCGCTCAGGAAGGAGACGCGTTCTGTCTCCTAGAGATGAACGTACTTTGGTGCGAAAAGTGCAAATCAATCCCAGAACAGCAAAAGGACCTTGTGAAGATGCTGGAGGAAACAGGTACAAAAGTATCTATATCCACAGTAAAACGAGTCCTATATCGACATAACCTGAAAGGCCGCTCAGCCAGGAAGAAGCCACTGCTCCAAAACCGTCATAAAAAAGCTAGACTAGACTTGTGAAAAACTGAGTTTAAATGTATTTGGCTAAGGTGTATGTAAACTTCCGACTTCAACTGTACATATCTACCTCATACCCCTGCACATAGACTCGGTACTGGTATCCCATGTATTTAGCAAAGTTATCATTACTCATTGTGTATTTATTCCTCGTGTTATTATTTTTCCATTTTTCTTCTCTGCATTGTTGGGAAAGGCCCGTAAGTAAGCATTTCACTGTTAGTCTACACCGGTTGTTTACGAAGCATGTGACAAAAAACATTTGATTTGCTGAGTCAAGCCATTCCATAAACATGAGCATACTGTAACCTGCAACATTACATAGGTAAGTGTTACTTATGAACTCCTTAAGTAAACCTTGCTTGCTGATGCACTTGACTAATACACACACACACACACACATTATATATGCGCCCATCTCAGTGAACTAATCCATTGCGGAGGCCGAGACTAAAAGACAATTTATGCTTGATCCGAAAATGTGGTCGGAGGCTCAATATGGAGGGTGTGACGCAATTGCGAAGCCTCCAGAGGCATGCAGAGGCCAAATCGAGCTCTGTAGATCATCGCCAAGCGCTTCCCAATTTTTTCTTTTACAATATGGAGGGCTTTGTATAGCTCCACAACATGATTGGTTGACGGCAGAATGTGCTCTCTCCCGACTATTTGTGCTCATTCAATGTTTCATTGTGTGAATTATTTTTGTTTGATTGTTAGTGTATATCAGTTCCCCACTACATAGATCACCAGTAGTACATTTACCGTTAATTCCTATAATTTCTAATCCAGAATATTTGTTACTTTGGTTACGGTAATTTATTTTAAAGCATTCAATATTATTATTCCAGTCTTCCCGTTATCATTGTGGACACATTGTTTGCAGAGCGCACAACCTATGCTACACACAAATTTTGGTTTATTTACGAGTTTTGTCAATTCAGTCATTGTCTTTTGTTTGAGCGCTCCTGTCAATGTTAAAAGTAAGGACCCGCACGCATAGAAATAGGCCTTTAGGCTACCTGTCCTGGGCGCAAATGTAGGCATATGAATGTGCCTATTTGGGGATCTGATAGTATTTCTGTTAGGCTCAGCGCACCACCACTAATAACCTGTTGAGCTCCCAAAGTAATGTTTTCTTCACCTCAAACAGCAAGCAAACAAAGTCTGTTTTAACATCCATTGAGAATGACAATAGTTCCTCAATGTATTTGAAACATCTTTCCAGCTCTCTCCCTTTTGATAACCACTCAGCTTGAAAGGGGAAAATGTAATGCTCTAATCCTGTGGAAACAGACCTACCTGATTACTTATTTTCAGTGCTTGACTTGGACTAAAATAGGTTCCGGTACTCATTTTGGCTGCTGGTACTGTTAATATTTAGGTGCAGGAGCTCCACAATACTTTTGAGCTTGAGGAGCTCAAGGAGTAGAACATTTGGCGCCGCTGGAAGATGGCCCCTGGAGGGGATGGCTGCCGTTTTATTGGTTCTTAACCAACTGTGGTATTCTGTTAGTTTTTTTGCATTGTTTGTAACTTATTTTGTACATAATGTTGCTGCTACTGTCTCTTATGACCGAAAAGAGCTTCTGGACATCAGAACAGCGATTACTCACCTTGAATTGGACTAATAATTTTTCTTTAATGAGTCGGACGGAAGGGTATACTCCAAACACTCGAACAGGCCCTCATCGCTATCATTCGCAGGAGAAAGAAATTGAGATTTCGCGGAAAGAGATCAGGGTGCCTTGTGAGGATCAGGCGACGAGTGGCTAATCTGCCTTTGCAATCTGTACTGTTAGCTAACGTTCAATTGCTGGGAAATAAATGGGACGAACTAAAAGCACGTATATCTTATCAACGGGACATTAAAAACTGTAATATCTTTTGTTTCACTGAGTCGTGGCTGAACGACAACATTACTAACATACAGCTGGCGGGTTATATACTCTATCGGCAGGATAGAACAGCGGTGTCTGGTAAGACACGGGGCGGTGGCCTATGTATATTTGTTAACAGCTGGTGCACGGTATCTAATGAGGTCTCAAGGTTTTGCTCACCTGAGATAGAGTATCTCATGATAAGCTGTAGACCACACTATCTACCTAGAGAATTGATCTGTATTTTCATAGCTGTCTACATACCACCACACCACGCTGGCACTAAAACCTCACACAATGAGCTGTATACAGCCATAAGCAAACAGGAAAACGCTCATCCAGAGGCAGCACTCCTAGTGACAGGGGACTTTAATGCAGGGAAACTTAAATCAGTTTTACCTCATTTCTATCAGTATGTTAAATGTGCAACCAGAGGGGAAAAAAATCTCTAGACCACCTTTACTCCACACACAGAGACGCATACAAAGCTCTCCCTCGCCCTCCATTTGGCGAATCTGACTATAACTCTATCCTTCTAATTCCTGCTTACAAGCAAAAATTAAAGCAGGGAGCACCAGTGACTCAGTCTATAAAAAAGTGGTGAGATGAAGCAGATGCAAAACTACAGGACTGTTTTGCTAGCACAGACTGGAATATGTTCTGGGATTCTTCGGATGGGATTGAGGAGTACATTACATCAGTCACTGGCTTCATCAATAAGTGCATTGATGATGTCGTTCTCACAGTAACTGTACGTACATACCCCAACCAGAAGTCATGGATTACTGGCAACATTCGCACTGAGGTAAAGGATAGAGCTGCCGCTTTTAAGGAGCGGGACTCTAACCCGGAAGCTTATAAGAAATCCCGCTATGCCCTCCGACGAACCATCAAACAGGCAAAGCGTCAATACAGGACTAAGATCGAATCGTACTACACCGGCTCTGACACTCGTCGGATGTGGCAGTGCTTGCAAACTATTACAGACTACAAAGGGAAGCACAGCCGAGAACTGCCCAGTGACACGATCAGACGAGCTAAACAACTTCTATGCTCGCTTAGAGGCAAGTAACACTGAAACATGCATGAGAGCATCAGCTTTTCCGGACGACTGTGTGATCACACTCTCCGCAGACGATGTGAGTAAGACCTTTAAACAGGTAAACATTCACCAGGATGTGTACTCCGAGCATGCGCTAACCAACTGGCAAGTGTCTTCACTGACATTTTCAACCTCTCCCTGTCTGCGTCTGTAATACCAACATGTTTCAAGCAGACCACCATAGTCCCTGTGCCCAAGAACACTGAGGTAACCTGCCTAAATGACTACAGACCCGTAGCACTCATGTCTGTAGTGCTTTGAAAGGCTGGTCACGGCTCACATAAACACCATTATCCCAGAAACCATAGACCCACTCCAATTTGCATACCGCCCCAACAGAACCATAGATGATGCAATCTCTATTGCACTCCACACTGCCCTTTCACACCTGGACAAAAGGAACACCTATGTGGAAACGCTATTCATTGACTACAGCTCAGCATTCAACACCATGGTGCCCTCAAAGCTCATCACTAAGCTAAGGACCCTGGGACTGAACACCTCCCTCTGCAACTGGATCCTGGACTTCCTGACGGGCCGCCCCCAGGTGGTAAGGGTAGGTAACAACACATCCTCCATGCTGATCCTCAACACGGGGGTCCCTCAGGGGTGCGTGCTCAGTCCCCTCCTGTACTTCCTGTTCACTCATGACTGCATGGCCAGGCACAACTCCAACACCATCATTAAGTTTTCCGATGTCAACAGTGGTAGGCCTGATCACCGACAACGATGAGACATATATAGGGAGGAGTCCAGAGACCTGACCGTGTGGTGCAAGAACAACAACCTCTCCCTCAACGTGATCAAGACAAAGAAGATGATTGTGGACTACAGGAAAAGGAGGACCGAGCACGCACCCATTCTCATCGACGGGCTGTAGTGGAGCAGGTTGAGAACTTCAAGTTCCTTGGCGTCCTCATCACCAACAAACTAACATGGTCCAAAGCACACCAAGACAGTCGTGAAGAGGGCATGACAAAACCTATTCCCCGTCAGGAGACTGAAAATATTTGGCATGGGTCCTCAGATCCTCAAAAGGTTTTACAGCTGCACCATCGAGTGCATCCTGACGGGTTGCTTGACTGCTTGGTATGGCAACTGCTCGGCCTCTGACCACAAAGCACTACAGAGGGTAGTGCATACGGCCCAGTACATCACTGTGGCCAAGCTTCCTGCCATCCAGGACCTCTTTACCAGGCGGTGTCAGAGGAAGGCTCTAAAAATTGTCAAAGACTTCAGCCACCCTAGTCATAGACTGTTCTCTCTGCTACCGCACGGCAAGCGGTACCAGAGCGCCAAGTCTAGGTCCAAGAGGCTTCTAAACAGCTTTTACCCCCAAGCCATAAGACTCCTGAACATCTAATCAAATGCCTACCCAGACTATTTGCATTGCCCCCCCCCCCTCCCCCTTCTACACTGCTGCTACTCTCTGTTATTATCTATGCAAAGTCACTTTAATAACTCTACCTACATGTACATATTGACTCTGTACCGGTACCCCCTGTATATAGCCCCGCTATCATTATTTACTGCTGCTCTTTAATTATTTGTTATTCTTATCTCACTTTTTTGGGGGTATTTTCTTAAAACTGCATTGTTGGTTAAGGGCTTGTAAGTAAGCATTTCACTGTAAGGTCTACACCTGTTGTATTCGGCGCATGTGACAAATAAAATGTGATTTGATTTGATTTGAGGTGCCGGTACTCAGCTCCGGTGAGCTCCTGCCCATGTCAAGCACTGCATCCTATCAACCTAAGTTAATAGTTGATACAATGTTTCAAGTTTTTTGGAGACAAACCATGTGTAGCCAATGTGATTTATAGGTTATTCATTTTAAAAATCAGGATATTTTCTACCTGCAGGCTGCAATGTTTTTATTTTTTGGCTTTCTGTAGGCTATTTTGACATAGCAATAGAAGTTACTTTTTAGGTTTGTATCACTTTCATGTAGATTTGGATAGAATTTTGATTAACCAGATCACAATGATTTTGAGATATGAAGACTTTATTATAAATAAAATGAAACTGTTTCACGAAAATGTGCATATGAAAACCATAACTGGCATGCAGATCGGTAGAAATGGTAAGATAAATTGCCATTCCACATGAGAAAGGTTGGCGACTCCAGCAACTTCAGGAGAGTAATGGCAGAATCTGCAAAAGCCAGCAGGAGGAGAATAGTTGGGTCAGGTTAATTCTTTAAAATTCTGGTTATCTAGATCTCTGGTGCGCTCTAGGCCTTTGTCTTACTTCATCACGCCGTAAGCTTAAAGCATCAGACAAGCTCAATGCATTTCGTTGATTTTATTAAAACCCATAGGGTGTGTCTACATATGGAAAAATGCATGTTTAAAAATGTCAAAGAACAGACGACTTCCGGTCGCCCAAGATTTGTTTAAGTCAGGGAGAGGCCTTGTGAAATGCTTGTTAATGTTCAGTGCATTCGGAAAGTATTCAGAACCCTTGACTTACTCCATATTTTGTATAATTGACACACAATATAATTGACACATAATAACATAGCAAAAACAGGATTACATTTTTTTGGTAAATTCAATTGATTGGAAATGATTTAGAAAAACACACACCTGTCTATATAAGGTCCCACAGTTAACAGTGCATGTCAGAGCAAAAACCAAGCCATGAGGTTGAAGGAATTGTCCGTAGCGCTCCGAGACAGGATTGTGCCGAGGCAGAGATCTGGGGAAGGGTACCAAGTTTGGAACCACCAAGAATCTTTCTAGAGCTGGCCGCCGGGCCAAACTGAGCAATCGGGGGAGAAGGGCCTTGGTCAGGGCCTTGGTCAATTAGTAAAATCAGTCACACTATGAAATGCTACCAAATAAACCACAATTTATTCATAATACTGTGAATATATAGTTTCACAGACATATTGTTGAATTTTTTTATGGTTTGTGCGAAATTGTTAAGAATAATATAAAAACAGTCTGCACACCACCAAGGTGAATTGGTTTGGTCTTGACTCTTGGTTGACAAGGGGGGGGGGGGGGGGGGGGGTTCGCCCAGGGAGCCATACAAGCTAGAATCGCCAATGGTAATGAGGAGCAACCAGCCGCTGCACTTGACACACTTATGAAATTGCTTATTACGGTTAATAATAAGCATGCACCCATTAAGACAATTACTGTAAAAATTAGGAACTGAAAAATGGTATGGTTGAGAGGGATGAGGCAATAGGAAAGGCAAATATGTCTGGCTGCACAACCAATTGGCAAATATACTGCAAATTGAGAATTCATGTGACTAAACTGAATAAAAAGAAGATACTATACTATGAAACAAAGCTAAAATTATATAAAGAATGATAGTAAAAAGCTTTGGAGCACTTTAAATAACATTCTGGGCAAGAAAGGCAAACTTGGCTCCATCGTTCATTGAATCAGATGGCTCATTCATCACAAAACCCACTGATATTGCCAATTACTTGAATGATCTTTTCATTGGCAAGATTAGCAAATTTAGGCATGACATGCCAGCAACAAACGCTGACTCTACACATCCAAGTACAACTGATCAAATTATGAAGTACAAGCATTGTGATTTTGAATTCCATAAAGTGAGTGTGGAAGAGGTGAAAAAAGTATTGTTGTCTATCAACAATGACAAGCCACTGGAGTCTAACAACTGGAATGGAAAATTACTGAGGATAATAGCAGACAATTTGACACTCCTATTTGCCATATCTCAAATCAAATCAAATGTTATTTTATCAATCTAAGCCTACTAGAAAGTGTGTGCCCTCAGGCCTGGAGGGAAGCAAAAGCAATTATGCTACCCAAGAATAGTAAAGCCCCCTTTACTGGCTCAAATAGCCAACGAATCAGCCTGTAACCAACCATTAGTAAACTTTTAGGGTAAAATGGTGTTTGACCAGATACAAAGCTATTTTACTGTAAACAAATTGACAACAGACTTTCAGCATGCTTATAGGGAAGGACATTCAACAAGCATAATTTGATCAGTTGTACTTGGATGTGTACTGTTAGTGGAATTAAATAATTCCTCTAATGTACTCATTAATTAAATTCAATCTGTCTATTTATAAGAATTTGTAAGATACTTAGTAACATAAAATAGACAGGATGCAGTCTTATTAAAAGTAGATAAGTGTTTATTCTCGGAGCACGCTCCCATTTGATCATAAACACAGGTTTATATACAAGATATGACGTCATAGGTTACAGAATTAAGTCTCATTGTCCTGACAAATAGAAAACAGGTTCAAAAGTTCATTCCAACTTCACAGGGCACTCACATGACACATATATAATCATTTATCCTGAAGGCTCACTATAATTTATTACCACTTTAGCAGACAACTCAAGATAATGGAAGACCTAAAAAGTTTATCTAAACACCTCAGGGCTAAGTTGGGTCAGTTCAACCATAGTTTAACGACCCTTTCTGCTTATTTTATGACCCACAACACAAATCTCTTTTCACCAGGCATACAGAGTTCAATTTGTTATAGTTTTATCTAAAGCTAGAATTTGTTTTAACTATTTATTAACAAAATTCCTAACAGTACTTACACAAATGACTGATGATTGCGAGAAATTGATTATAAAAAGATTGTGGGGGCTGTTGTGTTAGACTTCAGTGCGGCTTTTGACATTAATTGATCATAGTCTGCTGATGGAAAAACTTATGTTATGGCTTTACACCTGCTATATTGTGGACAAAGAGTTACCTGTCTAACAGAACACATAGGGTGTTTTTTAATGGAAGCCACTCCAACATAATCCAGGTAGAATCAGGAATTCCCCCGGGCAGCTGTCTAGGCCCCTTACTTTTTTTTAAATCTTCACTAATGACATGCTACTGGCCTTTGAGTAAAGCCAGTGTGTCTATATATGTGGATGACTCAACACTATACACGTCAGCTACTACAGCGAGTGAAATCACTGCAACACTTAACAAAGAGCTGCAGTTAATTTCAGAATGGATCGCAAGGGATAAGTTAGTCCTAAATATTTCAAAAACTAAAAGCATTGTATTTGGGAAGAATCATTCACTAAACCCTAAACCTAAACTAAATCTTGTAATAAATAATGTGGAAATTGACAAGTTGAAGGGACTAAACTGCTTGGAGTTACCTTGGATTGTAAACTATCATGGTCAAAACATGTTGATACAACAGTAGCTAAGATGGGGAGAAGTCTGTTCATAATAAAGCACTGCTCTTCCTTTTTAACAACACTATTAACAAGGCAGGTCCCACACGCTCTAGTTTTGTCGCACCTGGTCTACTGTTCAGTCGTGTGGTCAGGTTCCCCAAAGAGGGACCTCTGAAAATTACAATTGGCTCAGAACAGGGCAGCACGGCTGGCTCTTAAATCTACACGGAGAGCTAACATAAATAATATGCATGTACAGTGCTGAGAAATTATTTGCCCCCTTCATGATTTCTTATTTTTTTTGCACATTTGTCACACTTAAATGTTTCAGATCAAACAATTTTTAATATTACACAAAGATAACCCAAGTAAACACAAAATGCAGTTTTTAAGTGATCATTTTATTTATTAAGGGAAAAAAGCTATCCGAATCTTCATGGCCCTATGTGACAAAGTAATTGCCCCCTAAACCTAATAACTGGTTGTGCCACCCTCAGCAGCAACAACTGCTGTAATATTTAAATTTGTGTGATGATCTGAAACATTTAAGTGTGACAAATGTGCAAAAAAATAAGAAATCAGGAAGGGGGCAAATACTTTTTCCCAGCACTGTACATCTCTAATAGCTGAAAGTGGAGGAGAGATTGATTTTAACACTACTTGTTTTTGTAAGAAGTGGTGACATGCTGAATGTGCCGAGGTGTCCGTTTAAACTACTAGCACACAGCTCGGACACCCATGCATACCCCACAAGACATGCCACCAGAGGTCTCTTCACAATCCCCAAGTCAAGAACAGACTATGGGAGGTGCACAGTACAACATAGAGCCATGGCTACATGGAACTCTATTCTACATCAGGTAACTGATGCAAGCAGTAGAATCAGATAAAAATACACCTTATGGAAAAGCGGGGACTATGAAGAGACACACATGTACACATGGATTTTATATTATAGATATGTGATAGTAGAGTAGTTGCCTGAGGGAACACACTTAATCTGTTGTGAAAAGTGATATGAAATGTAATGTCATGTAATATTTTAAAATTGTATATAACTGCCTTAAATGTTGCTGGACACCAGGCAGCAGCTAATGGGGATCCCTAATACATACAAATACAGCTCTGGCACTAAAGCAAATGCAGGCTAAAGCAAATGCTTAAAAAGCATTTGAAATATGTCAAATAGTATTTGAACCCAGGTCTGGTTCCCACAGAAGACTGGGGACTATTGACTAACTACTAAACATACTTATCTGCTGGATCAGAGGTCTTAATATAGGGCAGATAAAGACAGGGCCTTTGTTCCACATGTGTGGGGGTGGAGAGGTTTACAGGTGTGCTGGGTTGTGTTCTCTAATAACAACATCAGACCTGCCTGGTTTACCGCTGTTTTAGTCTCTACTCCGGATTAAACATTCTGACATGGCATAAGGGAGGATGTGTGTGTGGAGGCTGTTGTTGGATCAAGAGAGGAGTCAAATACCACTCTCACATATAAAATCAATAAGATGAGCTCATGTGGGAATCCCTGATCAGCATGAAGACACACAGGCCCGAGGTTCTGGTATGGAGGGGTGAAGTGGCTCCCCGGGGCCAAGGGGAAGTGCGCCCTGCACCTCTCTAGGCCCAACGACATGCCCCCTTTGTCCCTCCCTCCCTCCCTCACTCCATCCATCCCTCCCTCCTAAACCACCTAAGGCAGATTGACTGTCATTCTGAAGGAGCTTTTCCATAGAAATGGACAAAAAATAGCCAACAGGTTATGAATATATTTAGAACACCAGAGCACCATACTATAACAGGAAGAAGAACTGTTGACTACGTTCATAGAACTACTTGAACCATGTTGTTATAACAAACTGACTCAAATTGAATTTCTCAGCCTACTGCCTTCCTTAGAAAATGAACAGGAACATTATTATAAAAGATATCAGACTCTGAGCTAATGAGTATCAAGGAGCAGATCATGTTGTGGTTTTCCCTGTTAAATCCCCAACTGTATATCAAAATGTAATTAGTGCACGCCTCGTGTATAATCCATGAGGTGGCCGATCAATATCCTCATTCATTCTGACTGAGCTTCATTCTGCACACCACAAGGCATCATCCCCCCGCCAGACCGACAGAGGCATGAAGAATATCATCAGCAAAAGGTATCTCCCTCCTCAACATTGCTCTCAGGCAGGCTAGCTATTGCCTCGTGACTGCAAACAGCATAAAGCAGGGAAGAAAGGTCCTCCATTTTAACACTGAGCTGCCTGGGAGGCAGAGTGGATTCATAACACTACTGGTGTGTGACTGCTCTGTCTAACCTGCAGGCTAACTCACACTGTGTTCTCACCACGCAAGCAAAGCAACAGCCATTAAAGCCCTAATGACAACACACGCCAGTTTAATTATGTAGAAAATGTCACAGAGGAAGGATTGTACTTTCCCCACAGCCATGGCTGGTTTTACTCCCACTTCTGCTTAATTGTCTGATTAAAGCATTTCAATCTCATTAGAGATGAAAAAACAAACGCTGGAGACACTTATCATACCTCCGTCATCTGAAATGCCACTATCATTTATGATTTATTAGCCTACATGTTCAATATTATAAAGCGAGAAAAACGTATAGTTATACCTATGAGTGAGTATTGCCATTTTATTTCTCTATGTCACTGTTGTAGTCTTTTTGCCACCACTCACAACAGCACACCATCTTGAGACCTGTGCCAAGGTGAGCTAAAGCGGAGTTAAGTAGGAAGTCGATGTGAGGGCATCGAGCACTGGCAAGCTATAGTCCTTCCTTATCGGAAGACCACATGAATAAAACTAGCACAGGGAACTGACTAAATAGATGTCATCTAACCAGTGGAAGGACCGGTCAGAAACATCCCAGGGACCGGTGTTGGTCCACAGACCGGAGGTTGAGAAATAGTTCTAATCCACAGAGCCAGGTCAGGGGGCCTTGTCTCATCTGCTGTTCCCATCTGCCACCACACCTAAGCTGGGGGTCCTGTCATGCCAGCGGCCCCCTGTGGCCAGCTGTACTCCCATTCCCCGGTCTCCCTGTCCCCCCTACCGGGACCTCTTCTTAGACTCAGTCCCACCTAACCGCTTGACACAACAACACAAGCCAACAGGACCCTGAACAGCTTCTCCCCCCAAGCCATGACTGCTAAATAGTAAGTTAAATAGTTAACCAAATAGCTACCCGGACTGTCTGCACTGACCCTTTTTGAACTAACTTTTTTTGACATCACATACGCTGCTGCTACTGTTTATTATCAATCCTGTTGCCTAGTCACTTTATTCCTAGTTATATGTACATATCTACCTCAATTATCTCGTATCTCTGCACATCGACTTTGTACTGGTGCCTCGTGTATATAGCGAAGTTACCATTACTTATTGTATATTTATTTTTACTTTTCTATTATTTCTCTATTTACTTTCTCTCTGCATTGTTGGGAAGGGCCCGTAAGAATTTCACTGTTAGTCTACACCTGTTGTTAACGAAGCATGTGACGAATAACATTTTATTTTATTTGATGCCCCATTGCCAATAAATGCTTCCAATCCGCCCCAACCAATTTTTTGATGTTTACATTTGAGACAGTGCTTTGGAACACCAGGTGTGGGTTCTGATTCCTCAGCATTAATTCCTGTGTATACCCCTCCAGTGGGAGTGTCCATTATACATTAAAGGATTTAAAGCAAACTCAACCTGGTGGGTTCCAAGAATGAATTAGACTAGTCCCTGATTGGTTAATATATATTGTCAGCACCTGGATCCTTACTTACCCTGCTGACTGAGGTCTCTCCAACACATCATTACCTCAGTCAATCACTTAAGCCCAAGTTAAGCTTAAGCTAATTGCTCAGCTGGTTTGTGTGGCTAGTACAAAGCTAGTACATAAATCAGCAAAGCCAGGGGTTATGTCTGAAATGGCACCCTATTCTCTATATTAGTGCACTACTTTTGACCAGACACCTATGGGCCCTTGTCAAATGTAATGCACTATATAGGGAATATGGTGCCATTTCCCACTAGGATCAGGGTTGCATGGAGTCAGGGTTGCTTTAGGAAGTGTTTTGTTCTCATAGGAGGCAGCTGCAATGCTGTAGCAGCAACTCCTGACCTGAGCTATACACCTGGCAACTTTAAATACTGCCAAGCCATCTGAAAAGACAAAGTAAAGTTCCAATCGAACCATCAAACACATTAGCTAGCTAGGCAGCTCTGCCCTGAATACAAAGCATGATGAAAGACTAATAGGGGGTAACCTAGGTCTAATTTTTAAGCATTCTGCACATATTCTCACCTGTGCATTCTCAATTTGTGATACCCTAGGTATTAGTGAACAGTGATGAAATAATATGCTTAGCGATTGGGGACAGCAGACAGGCCTAGTCAGAGATAAACAGCACAACCCTAAATGATATCATTACAGAGGAGGAAGAGAGAGATAAACCCAGAAGAATCAGAGGCTTTGAATTGCTAAACACTTACCAGATGAATCCCGTCTCCTAGAAGAATTGTTCTATCACGAAACGAAATACAAGACTTAACATGCAGGAGATGTTTTAACATAATGTAACAAAGGAACAAAAGAAGAAACACAGAATGATTTCCCATCCCTAAAATAAGCATGTCGTAGAGCACAGCTCACCTCCATCTTTTACAGCAGAGCATCAGGGGAAACCAGAGGAAAAAATTGCATGTTGCTTGCCACTAATGCCATGTACAATGCTTCTGACTGAAAACTATTTTGGATGGAGAATCCATTTGAGAGGAGAGAGAGTAGTACAACTCCTGTCTGAAGTGCTCCAGCAGTATTACACTGTAACTACACAGTAATTACGCTGTACTTGCCTTTGTAAGTGGTTTCAATGTCGTGTGTATTATTGAAAGGGACAGGGTAAAGCTTATTTTTTAGGTGTGTGTGTGTGACAGAGAGAGAAAACGATCAGAAGATAGAGAGAGAGAGAGAAATATAGAGAACGAAAGGGGGTGAGAGAGACACTGAACAAATATTGGCCATCCACTTGTGTCTACTTAGTCCATGTGTAAGCTCTTCTCTCAATGCACCCTCACAGCCATGGCAGTGGCCTAACACAGCATAACACTGCAGCTGCACTCAATGAAAAACATGAATACCATACTCCACACACTGGGTGCAGGCAATCCCAAGGTATCTTGATCTTCATCTAAACTCATTCCTTCATATCTCCAGTATACCTCTACGAGATGCATGGTTGTAGGGGATATTAAGAGAACAGGAGTCGTCTCCATGGCACCCTCAGTCCCAGCCCAAGTGAATAAAGTAGCTTGTGATTTATACTGGCATAACCTCCCTGTTTTCCGTTATGGGCTATTTACTCTGAGACCAGGGGTCAGTCTGAACTAGCCTGGTGAGGGGTTTTCCAGTCTGCTGTGTAGTGTGAAGGGTTAGTGGGGGTGTGGACGGGTTAGTGGGGGTGTGTGGACGATGGTTCGATGGGATGGTGATGGTCGATAGAAACAATTCTATGCAAAAACAAAAAAACACTACACTAAAACCATTCTGTGCTAAAAAAAAAATCCACACTAAAACCGTTCTGTTAAAACCATTCTACGGGATCAGCTGGCTTTGGCAGACTCACTAATGGACACAGGGTTTAATCAAATCGCAACAAATAATCTGCTCAGACCCCAACCAAGGAGCATCAAAAGTGGTGCTATAAATTCTCAGACAACACAAAGATTCCTTGATGCCCTTCCAGACTCCCTCTGCCTACCCAAGGACATCAGAGGACAAAAATCAGTTAACCACCTAACTGAGGAACTCAATTTAACCTTGCGCAATACCCTAGATGCAGGTGCACCCCTAAAAACTAAAAACATTTGTCATAATAAACTAGCTCCTTGGTATACAGAAAATACCCGAGCTCTGAAGCAAGCTTCCAGAAAATTGGAATGGAAATGGCGCCACACCAAACCGGAAGTCTTCCGACTAGCTTGGAAAGACAGTACCGTGCAGTATCGAAGAGCCCTCACTGCTGCTCGATCAACCTATTTTTCCAACTTAATTGAGGAAAATAAGAACAATCCGAAATGTATTTTTGATACTGTCGCAAAGCTAACTAAAAAGTAGCATTCCCCAAGTGAGGATGGCTTTCACTTCAGCAGTAATACATTCATGAACTTCTTTGAGGAAAAGATCATGATCATTAGAAATCAAATTACGGACTCCTCTTTAAATCTGCGTATTCCTCCAAAGCTCAGCTGTCCTGAGTCTGCACAACTCTGCCAGGACCTAGGATCAAGAGAGACAATTCAGTGTTTTAGTACTATATCTCTTGACACAATGATGAAAATAATCATGGCCTCTAAACCTTCAAGCTGCATACTGGACCCTATTCCAACTAAACTACTGAAAGAGCTGCTTCCTGTGCTTGGCCCTCCTATGTTGAACATAATAAATGGCTCTCTATCCACCGGATGTGTACCAAACTCACTAAAAGTGGCAGTAATAAAGCCTCTCTTGAAAAAGCCAAACCTTGACCCAGAAAATATAAAAAAACGAATCGGCCTATATCGAATCTTCCATTCCTCTCAAAAATTTTAGAAAAAGCTGTTGCGCAGCAACTCACTGCCTTCCTGAAGACAAACAATGTATACGAAATGCTTCAGTCTGGTTTTAGACCCCATCATAGCACTGAGACTGCACTTGTGAAGGTGGTAAATGACCTTTTAATGGCGTCAGATCGAGGCTCTGCATCTGTCCTCGTGCTCCTAGACCTTAGTGCTGCCTTTGATACCATCGATCACCACATTCATTTGGAGAGATTGGAAACCCAAAATGGTCTACACGGACAAGTTCTGGCCTGGTTTAGATCTTATCTGTCGGAAAGATATCAGTTTGTCTCTGTGAATGGTTTGTCCTCTGACAAATCAATTGTACATTTCGGTGTTCCTCAAGGTTCCGTTTTAGGACCACTACTGTTTTCACTATATATTTTACCTCTTGGGGATGTCATTCGAAAACATAATGTTAACTTTCACTGCTATGCGGATGACACACAGCTGTACATTTCAATGAAACATGGTGAAGCCCCAAAATTGCCCTCGCTAGAAGCCTGTGTTTCAGACATAAGGAAGTGGATGGCTGCAAACTTTCTACTTTTAAACTCGGACAAAACAGAGATGCTTGTTCTAGGTCCCAAGAAACAAAGAGATTTTCTGTTGAATCTGACAATTAATCTTGATGGTTGTAAAGTCGTCTCAAATAAAACTGAAGGACCTCGGCGTTACTCTGGACCCTGATCTCTCTTTTGACGAACATATCAAGACTGTTTCAAGGACAGCTTTTTTGCCATTTCCGTAACATTGCAAAAATCAGAAACTTTCTATTCAAAAATGATGCAGAAAAATTAATCCATGCTTTTGTTACTTCTAGGTTAGACTACTGCAATGCTCTACTTTCCGGCTACCCGGATAAAGCACTAAATAAACTTCAGTTAGTGCTAAATACAGCTGCTAGAATCCTGACTAGAACCAAAAACTTTGATCATATTACTCCAGTGCTAGCCTGCCTACACTGGCTTCCTGTTAAGGCAAGGGCTGATTTCAAGGTTTTACTGCTAACCTACAAAGCATTACATGGGCTTGCTCCTACCTATCTCTCCGATTTGGTCCTGCCGTACATACCTACACGTATGCTACGGTCACAAGACGCAGGCCTCCTAAGTGTCCCTAGAATTTCTAAGCAAACAGCTGGAGGCAGGGCTTTCTCCTATAGAGCTCCATTTTTATGGAATGGTCTGCCTACCCATGTGAGAGACGCAGACTCGGTCTCAACTTTTAAGTCTTTACTGAAGACTCATCTCTTCAGTGGGTCATATGATTGAGTGTAGTCTGGCCCAGGAGTGTGAAGGTGAACGGAAAGGCTCTGGAGCAACGAACCGCCCTTGCTGTCTCTGCCTGGCCGGTTCCCCTCTCTCCACTGGGATTCTCTGCCTCTAACCCTATTACAGGGGCTGAGTCACTGGCTTACTGGTGCTCTTTCATGCCGTCCCTAGGAGAGGTGCGTCACTTGAGTGGGTTGAGTTACTGACGTGATCTTCCTGTCTGGGTTGGCGCCCCCCTTTGGGTTGTGCCGTGGCGGAGATCTTTGTGGGCTATACTCGGCCTTGTCTCAGGATGGTAAGTTGGTGGTTGAAAATATCCCTCTAGTGGTGTGGGGGCTGTGCTTTGGCAAAGTAGGTGGGGTTATATCCTTCCTGTTTGGCCCTGTTCGGGGGTATCATCGGATGGGGCCACAGTGTCTCCTGACCCCTCCTTTCTCAGCCTCCAGTATTTATGCTGCAGTAGTTTGTGTCGGGGGGCTAGGGTCAGTTTGTTATATCTGGAGTACTTCTCCTGTCTTATCCGGTGTCCTGTGTGAATTTAAGTATGCTCTCTCTAATTCTCTCTTTCTTTCTCTCTCTCGGAGGACCTGAGCCCTAGGACCATGCCTCAGGACTACCTGGCATGATGACTCCTTGCTGTCCCCAGTCCACCTGGCCGTGCTGCTGTTCCAGTTTCAACTGTTCCTCCTGCGGCTATGGAACCCTGACCTGTTCACCAGACGTGCTACCTGTCCCAGACCTGCTGTTTTCAACTCTCTAGAGAGCAGTAGCTGTAGAGATACTCTTAATGATCGGCTATGAAAAGCCAACTGACATTTACTCCCGAGGTGCTGACTTGCTGCACCCTCGACAACTACTGTGATTATTATAATTTGACCATGCTGGTCATTTATGAACATTTGAACATCTTGGCCATGTTCTGTTATAATCTCCACCCGGCACAGCCAGAAGAGGACTGGCCACCCCTCATAGCCTGGTTCATCTCTAGGTTTCTTCCTAGGTTTTGGCCTTTCTAGGCAGTTTTTCCTAGCCACCGTGCTTCTACACCTGCATTGCTTGCTGTTTGGGGTTTTAGGCTGGGTTCCTGTACAGCACTTTGAGATATCAGCTGATGTAAGAAGGGCTATATAAATTAATTTGATTTGATTTTATCAAGACTTTAGAAATTGCCTCTAAGAACACACAAGGATTGCAAGCCACATACAGGGACAAATAACACTGGTTGTGGCTCATGTCAGTGTCGTCCGAGTCTCCACCAACCATGTTGATCAAGAAAAGATACAAGCACTCAGCGGCTGATTTATCTCCCATCCCTCTGATGTTTAGTCCTCAGTATGAAAGCCTACAGCACTGCAGCTGGTGTGTCAGGATACAGACTGACAGATGACAGACACCACCTCACAGATCTGTTGCAATAGGAAGGGGAGGCAGACTCTGCCACTTGCAACATTGACATACAAGTTCCAGCCCAACCCATCCCCTAGCCAGATGGGCTATTTCAGTGAGGTCACGAAGAGAGAGAAGCAGCAGGACAAACAGAAAACATCCTTGGTCCAGTTGAAATAAGAAAGAACTGATACTCCTTCTATACCCTTCTGCCCATAGAATCCTCCTGTCATCCCAATGCAGGGAAGATATCTGCAAACTTCCAAACACACACTATCAGAGAGCCTCTGCATCAATTAGATAACAATTAATGGCTGGAATGAGCCGAGCCACAACACATTCATTTGTAAATAGTTATTTTAGTGGTCAGTAGCTAGGTTGCTATCCATCTGGTGACAGATTTGAATGCGAATATTCTAAAATCTGCATAAAAACCATATGCACATTTTCCCACCAGACATAATGCACATTAAAGTACATTTTGGTGTTAAATTCTCATGTACCGAATAAAACATACAAATTAAATGGGTTTCCATCTCATTTTCATTCTACTGATATTTTCTCACCAAAATAATTTGCGTTATATATGAATGTGCCCACGCAGGTATTGGCCGTGTGCTCTAGCCAACAGCTCGCATATATAGTGCTGGTATAGCCAACATGAAGAAATTATTATTGACAAAAGAGAGAAAAAATGTGAATAAATAAATGACAGCCAAGTATCGATCATCATGTCACCAGAATAAGACCCTATTTTTATTGGAAAGGAGCATCAAGCTCATCACCATGGACTTTAACCACCCTGTGAAGTTCATCATAATTTATTAAATCTGTAGCTGAATAAACTGTATACTTTCATGAGCTATAGTGGGTGAACCACACAACATATCATAGGGTGACTGCAAATTTACTTCAATATGAGGGTTTTATATCAATATTTGCGCATTAAAGAGTTTCCACCGCCACTTCTTGCATAATACATTTTATCGACACTAAAAGATCCCACCTTGTCTAGCGTGTTTCGTTTTGTTGACATTTGGAAAGATTAGAGAAATTATCCTTTTCCATCAGGCCTGTTATGAAACGTTTTATCCGACATGTACTTTACCCACATAAAATGTTTGATGGAAACCTGGTTAGTGGTGTAAACATGCTGGTAACGTGGATAGGATTGTATCTAGCCAAGTAGCCATGTCGTCAGTGAGTCAATATTGGTAGATGAGATGGAGTATGAATAATCATTTCATACTGCTGTTGAGAAGAGTCACAGTAACGGAACAATGACTCCCCGGCCTCAGGTTGTGCTCTGATAACAATTATTCAGATTCTAAAGTATTCTGCACCACTTCACACAGCCAAGGGAAACATTTCTCCCAGAGGAAATCCATGGCTAAGAGTTGTCTGGACATTTTACCGTGAGGGGATTTTAATCCCTATACATTTTTGACTAATGTTTCTGTCAAATGGGCTAGCCAACGAAACCTCTAACAAAACGTCCTCTTTTAAAAAAACACAACTTTAGTATTCCTACTAATCATGACTGACACTGGAGTTTAAATACAAATGTTATGCTTGAATTGGGGCTAATATAGTATCATTCAGGCTCTAAAAACCATTAGAATTGGTGCCAAGTGAGATACAGATTACAGTTCTGCTTGGCGGGCTGCGGTACCACTCAACATGCAGCTCACAAGCTGTTTTCATCTTAAACAGAGGAGAATCAATTTGGTCACACATTACAGCGTACAGCAGTATAATAGGTATTGTCTGGTCACCAAAGACTCTGCATAAAAATCAACTACTGCAAATCCAGATTACAGTAAACCATTACTGAATTAATTCACTGACAAAAATATGGCTGTTATAATGGGGCTAGATAACAAATCAACTCAACAAAAATCCTTAACCACAAGATATTTTCAGGTAAGATTAATGAGTGCTTCTTCAACTCAGGTCTCCACAGTCAAATCAGTCCATGTGCATTGCACTCAGTCTATTCAAACTAAGTAAGGTAGAAAACAGACAAATACAGAGTGCCGTTTCACCACTCACCCACTGCAGAGTATAGCAGCCAGGGTAGGCTGTATATAGCAGCCAGGGTAGGCTGTATATAGCAGCCAGGGTAGGCTGTATATAGCAGCCAGGGTAGGCTGTATATAGCAGCCAGCGTAGGCTGTGTATATAGCAGCCAGGGTAGGCTGTGTATATAGCAGCCAGCGTAGGCTGTGTATATAGCAGCCAGCGTAGGCTGTGTATATAGCAGCCAGGGTAGGCTGTGTATATAGCAGCCAGGGTAGGCTGTATATAGCAGCCAGGGTAGGCTGTATATAGCAGCCAGGGTAGGCTGTATATAGTAGCCAGGGTAGGCTGTATATAGTAGCCAGGGTAGGCTGTATATAGCAGCCAGGGTAGGCTGTATATAGCAGCCAGGGTAGGCTGTATATAGTAGCCAGGGTAGGCTGTATATAGCAGCCAGGGTAGGCTGTATATAGTAGCCAGGGTAGGCTGTATATAGCAGCCAGGGTAGGCTGTGTATATAGCAGCCAGCGTAGGCTGTGTATATAGCAGCCAGGGTAGGCTGTGTATATAGCAGCCAGGGTAGGCTGTATATAGCAGCCAGGGTAGGCTGTATATAGCAGCCAGGGTAGGCTGTATATAGCAGCCAGGGTAGGCTGTATATAGCAGCCAGGGTAGGCTGTATATAGCAGCCAGGGTAGGCTGTATATAGTAGCCAGGGTAGGCTGTATATAGCAGCCAGGGTAGGCTGTATATAGCAGCCAGGGTAGGCTGTATATAGCAGCCAGCGTAGGCTGTGTATATAGCAGCCAGCGTAGGCTGTGTATATAGCAGCCAGGGTAGGCTGTATATATAGCAGCCAGGGTAGGCTGTATACATATAGCAGCCAGGGTAGGCTGTATACATATAGCAGCCAGGGTAGGCTGTATACATATAGCAGCCAGGGTAGGCTGTATACATATAGCAGCCAGGGTAGGCTGTATACATATAGCAGCCAGGGTAGGCTGTATACATATAGCAGCCAGGGTAGGCTGTATACATATAGCAGCCAGGGTAGGCTGTATACATATAGCAGCCAGGGTAGGCTGTATACATATAGCAGCCAGGGTAGGCTGTATACATATAGCAGCCAGGGTAGGCTGTATACATATAGCAGCCAGGGTAGGCTGTATACATATAGCAGCCAGGGTAGGCTGTATACATATAGCAGCCAGGGTAGGCTGTATACATATAGCAGCCAGGGTAGGCTGTATACATATAGCAGCCAGGGTAGGCTGTATACATATAGCAGCCAGGGTAGGCTGTATACATATAGCAGCCAGGGTAGGCTGTATACATATAGCAGCCAGGGTAGGCTGTATACATATAGCAGCCAGGGTAGGCTGTATACATATAGCAGCCAGGGTAGGCTGTATACATATAGCAGCCAGGGTAGGCTGTATACATATAGCAGCCAGGGTAGGCTGTATATATATAGCAGCCAGGGTAGGCTGTATATATATAGCAGCCAGGGTAGGCTGTATATATATAGCAGCCAGGGTAGGCTGTATATATATAGCAGCCAGGGTAGGCTGTATATATATAGCAGCCAGGGTAGGCTGTATATATATAGCATCCAGGGTAGGCTGTATATATATAGCATCCAGGGTAGGCTGTATATATATAGCATCCAGGGTAGGCTGTATATATATAGCATCCAGGGTAGGCTGTATATATATAGCAGCCAGGGTAGGCTGTATATATATAGCAGCCAGGGTAGGCTGTATATATATAGCAGCCAGGGTAGGCTGTATATATAGCAGCCAGGGTAGGCTGTATATATAGCAGCCAGGGTAGGCTGTATATATAGCAGCCAGGGTAGGCTGTATATATAGCAGCCAGGGTAGGCTGTATATATAGCAGCCAGGGTAGGCTGTATATAGTAGCCAGGGTAGACTGTATATAGTAGCCAGGGTAGGCTGTCTATAGCAGCCAGGGCAGGCTGTGTATATAGCAGCCAGGGTAGGCTGTGTATATAGCAGCCAGGGTAGGCTGTGTATATAGCAGCCAGGGTAGGCTGTGTATATAGCAGCCAGGGTAGGCTGTGTATATAGCAGCCAGGGTAGGCTGTGTATATAGCAGCCAGGGTAGGCTGTGTATATAGCAGCCAGGGTAGGCTGTATATAGCAGCCAGGGTAGGCTGTGTATAGCAGCCAGGGTAGAATGTGTATATAGCAGCCAGGGTAGGCTGTATATATAGCAGCCAGGGTAGGCTATATATATAGCAGCCAGGGTAGGCTATATATAGTAGCCAGGGTAGGCTGTATATAGTAGCCAGGGTAGGCTGTATATAGTAGCCAGGGTAGGCTGTATATAGTAGCCAGGGTAGGCTGTATATAGTAGCCAGGGTAGGCTGTATATAGTAGCCAGGGTAGGCTGTATATAGTAGCCAGGGTAGGCTGTATATAGTAGCCAGGGTAGGCTGTATATAGTAGCCAGGGTAGGCTGTATATAGCAGCCAGGGTAGGCTGTATATAGTAGCCAGGGTAGGCTGTCTATAGTAGCCAGGGTAGGCTGTATATAGCAGCCAGGGCAGGCTGTGTATATAGCAGCCAGGGTAGGCTGTGTATATAGCAGCCAGGGTAGGCTGTGTATATAGCAGCCAGGGTAGGCTGTGTATATAGCAGCCAGGGTAGAATGGGTATATAGCAGCCAGGGTAGAATGGGTATATAGCAGCCAGGGTAGGCTGTGTATATAGCAGCCAGGGTAGGCTGTATAGCAGCCAGGGTAGGCAGCATCCCAAATGGCACCCTATTCCCTATGTGCTGCACTACCTTTGACCAGGGCGCATATGGCTTTTGGGATGCTCAACATAGTCCATTAAAACAATCATCAACAGCATTAATATCTCTATTCTGTGAGCATGTGTGGAGTGGACAGACAACATCTCAATCTAAGTGCAGGTAACATTAGGCAGATCATTTCTCATGCATTTTAATACAGAATTTACACTGTATATTTGTTGTCTTTCCATTTGTGAACTATCCAAAGGTCTGTCTGACTAAAGTTATGTGACAGTAGCTATAAGAGCTCCTCAGAACTACTACAAAGGCTGAGGCCAAAGCCAAACAGAGATCCTGGAGTGGCGAGGCTAGCCCTTCATGACCACTCGCATTTATGTCGCTCTGCTGGTTACAGATGACTGAGTACCACAGCTCGTTCTGATGTGCCCATCTCTGGGGTCTTCTAAAGATGGACTTCAACCGAAATGGCCAAAGATATGAAAACCCCACACTCGATCGGCCTATCCATCTCTTTCTCCCCTGTGTCTGTTTCTATGGCTCTCTGGAGTACTTGAGACGTAGGCTACACTCCTCTACCTACACACGCCTCCTTTTATAACTTAGACAGACACCGCTGTACTCCAGGCCTTCTTTCGATCTCTGTATAAATGGCTCTTTTAGCACGAGGTGTCAGAGGCAGAGCTCTATTTCAACTTATTCCTGGTCGGTAACGAACCTGCCAAAACAGTGAATAGAGGGGGAAACAGGGAGGAGACGCCCAGGGAGGGAGCGCTTGGAGGTCTAAATCAATCCCACATGTTCTCAGGAAGAGTATTTTCCACCACTAGGTGGAGAACAGAAACCCTGTACTTCCAGTCCCAAGCGCCTCACTCCCCTTCCCCGCACTTTTTCAGCCACACTGCTGCTTTGAGCTGCTCTGACTACATACAGATGGCTTCATTTAGCCAAGCCATGGCATCACAGGGCACAAGTTATTTTTGACTGAGCTCAGAAAAAGCTTGAGGGCAAATAGAGAGACATAAAAAGAAAGGTTCTGAAGTAGCAATGCGTTTCAAACTTTGAAGGCAGAGAAGTGCTCTCCCTAGCTTTGTCACAGATAAAAGATTATGGCAAAATAAAGGAATTTCCCCCCTACTGTTTGAGGCATTGTGTTTGTCACATTCAAGGCAGAATGCAAAACAGCTCACAAAAACCCAAGCACAACATAAGGTTGTGTCTTCTCTCTGAGTTGGGGAGAAATAGGACAGCAGCAAAACAGTTTGAGCCATCAAATCATTTTAAAGTCCAATAAGGCTCAGATCAAAACATATAAACATGATTCAGATTAAACCTCTGCTGCTTTCAAATCAATGCCAAAAACAACAACACATAGATCAGTCTTTGTTAAAAGCACTTGTCAGGCGCAGATGGAATTACTGTATACATAACTTATACACAGTCATGCACACACCCAGTCCATTTCAAATGCCTAGCTGCCACATCTTATTAGAATTATACATAGCACTCATTTAAATAACAACCTGTGCACGGCCGTGGTTAATGTAATGGAGGGCAGGCATGAGGCTGTGTTTTGCCAGGCAGGAGGAACCTACTCTGTTCAGGATGCCAGACACGACCAGGGAAGCTGATCCGTCAGCATTATCTTAACCTAGTTGTCAGTCAGTGACAGGAGGCTAGGATGGAATCAGATTAGATGACCCAGCCTTTTATTCACTGGCCTCATTCACTCATCAATACCAATGTAGGGTGAAGATGTAATGCATGCTTGTCTGTCTTATGTCAACCCTCTCTGACTCACTGCAGTCGGGCTGTGGTTGGTTGGGTCTAGTGATGGGGTATGAAGAAGTGGCTGGTCCAAGACATCTATCTGTGGAGAAGCAAAAGCTGGACATGCCATGGTTATGGAGGAGAGAGATCTGATTTATGGTAGTACCATGCCATAGCCCATGGCAGATAACGACTGGGATATTGCCCTCCCTGTGAGAGGGTGGGAGAGAGGGGAAGGCTGGGAGGATGGGGAGGTTAAAGTAGATAACTACATACAGTGGGGCAAAAAAGTATTTAGTCAGCCACCAATTGTGCAAGTTCTCCCACTTAAAAAGATGAGAAAGGCCTGTAATTTTCATCATAGGTACACTTCAACTATGACAGACAAAATGAGAGAAAAAAAATCCAGAAAATCACATTGTAGGATTTTTAATTAATTTATTTGCAAATTATGGTGGAAAATAAGTATTTGGTCACCTACAAACAAGCAAGATTTCTGGCTCTCACAGACCTGTAACTTCTTCTTTAAGAGGCTCCTCTGTCCTCCACTCGTTACCTGTATTAATGGCACCTGTTTAAACTTGTTATCAGTATAAAAGACACCTGTCCACAACCTCAAACAGTCACACTCCAAACTCCACTATGGCCAAGACCAAAGAGCTGTCAAAGGACACCAGAAACAAAATTGTAGACCTGCACCTGGCTGGGAAGACTGAATCTGCAATAGGTAAGCAGCTTGGTTTGAAGAAATCAACTGTGGGAGCAATTATTAGGAAATGGAAGACATACAAGACCACTGATAATCTCCCTCGATCTGGGGCTCCACACAGGATCTCACCCCGTGGGGTCAAAATGATCACAAGAACGGTGAGCAAAAATCCCAGAACCACACGGGGGGACCTAGTGAATGACCTGCAGAGAGCTGGGACCAAAGTAACAAAGCCTACCATCAGTAACACACTACGCCGCCAGGGACTCAAATCCTGCAGTGCCAGACGTGTCCCCCTGCTTAAGCCAGTACATGTCCAGGCCCGTCTGAAGTTTGCTAGAGAGCATTTGGATGATCCAGAAGAAGATTGGGAGAATGTCATATGGTCAGATGAAACCAAAATAGAACTTTTTGGTAAAAACTCAACTCGTCGTGTTTGGAGGACAAAGAATGCTGAGTTGCATCCAAAGAACACCATACCTACTGTGAAGCATGGGGGTGGAAACATCATGCTTTGGGGCTGTTTTTCTGCAAAGGAACCAGGACGACTGATCCGTGTAAAGGAAAGAATGAATGGGGCCATGTATCGTGAGATTTTGAGTGAAAACCTCCTTCCATCAGCAAAGGCATTGAAGATGAAACGTGGCTGGGTCTTTCAGCATGACAATGATCCCAAACACACCGCCCGGGCAACGAAGGAGTGGCTTCGTAAGAAGCATTTCAAGGTCCTGGAGTGGCCTAGCCAGTCTCCAGATCTCAACCCCATAGAAAATCTTTGGAGGGAGTTGAAAGTCCGTGTTGCCCAGCAACAGCCCCAAAACATCACTGCTCTAGAGGAGATCTGCATGGAGGAATGGGCCAAAATACCAGCAACAGTGTGTGAAAACCTTGTGAAGACTTACAGAAAACGTTTGACCTCTGTCATTGCCAACAAAGGGTATATAACAAAGTATTGAGATAAACTTTTGTTATTGACCAAATACTTATTTTCCACCATAATTTGCAAATAAATTCATTAAAAATCCTACAATGTGATTTTCTGGATTTTTTTTTCTCATTTTGTCTGTCATAGTTGAAGTGTACCTATGATGAAAATTACAGGCCTCTCTCATCTTTTTAAGTGGGAGAACTTGCACAATTGGTGGTGACTAAATACTTTTTTGCCCCACTGTATTATGGGTTGATATCCATGTTAACAGAGTAATTTGGGAGCTTGCCTTTATATTATATCAAAACTCCTGGTCTGAAATATACATTTGATCTAATTACTGTCACATAGCCTGCAGCAAAAAATATAGGAGACGTATCCATCTTGGAGTGTGTAAACCCCCATCGGAGAGAGAGTGAGAGGGAGTCATCACACTGTCTATTGTTTGAAATAAGTCTTTAGTGTTTTGTTGTATTGATGCCATTTCTCTACCTTCATCTTCAGTGGAAAAACTCATCTTCAACAATTTTTTGTGTTTGTCAGTTTCACTACAGACGCAAACAAACAAAACGCAATCATGAACTCTAGATAGTATAAAATAAATACAATTGAAATTACATTGATTTACAGGCCTACCTCATGTAAATCAGAGACTCAAGCTAGCATAATCATCCTTATGTTTCTATTGAATCCCTCAATTACAAAGTATGGATGAGATGAGACCATACACCACCCATGTATAGCATGAGACCATACACCACCCATGTATAGCATGAGACCATACACCACCCATGTATAGCATGAGACCATACACCACCCATGTATAGCATGAGACCATACACCACCCATCTATAGCATGAGACCATACACAACCCATCTATAGCATGAGACCATACACAACCCATCTATAGCATGAGACCATACACCACCCATCTATAGCATGAGACCATACACAACCCATCTATAGCATGAGAAAGTGGAAACAAAAGTGATAAATTGGGGAGGGGAACAGTCAGTGTTAAAGGGGTTATGTAAACCTTTACCTTAAAATTGAACTCTATGGTTTCTGTGTATGCTGCCAAATCTGATGACTGTATTCAGCCCCAAGACATTTGATAAAGAGGAATTACAGTTCATCGTATCTTACTGTATGAGCGACAGTACATAGTTATCGTTTCATGATTGATAATTTTTTTTTTTGTCAGTTTCAAGATTTGGGATTGGTCCATCAGCCATCAAACAACTAGAGACTGTTCCTTTTAAAGTACAGACATGATGTCGATTACAAACACAATCAGACATCAATTTACCTGGTCAAATAAATAAAGACACATTCCTGATAAAAATAAACTGTGATAGAAAGAATATAGTGTAGTGATAAAGAGTGGGGTTAAAGTCTCAATGACTGTGCAGAGATTAGTAATCTCCACGAGGGAGCCACGATTAATGAGAACTAATAAGGTATATACACAATTAAAACAATTATTTTCCATTTTATTGAAGGGGGGTAGAATTACATGCACAATAAAACCAACATTGCTTTTATATCGACCTGTGAGTCATCCTCATTCCTCCCATGTTCTTGCTGTAATATAGTACATGACTGTGAGGAAAGAGAGCGAGAACAGCACAACCCAGCACCAAATTCCTCTACCAGACCACTCCATAGCCTGAGGTGCTGCTCGTAAAAGAGGAAGGATGGATGAAATTGTATTGCTATTTAATCTGACACGACTAGCCACAGCATATATACAGACCCAGTCCTGGTAAAAGCATTTTCAATAGTGAAACACAAAGATGCATGTATCTACCCAAACCTGAGGACAGGCAGTTGTGTAGTGATTTTATGAATCACTTTGGCCTTGCGGCTCTCAGTGAGATTATCAGCATCTATATGACACAGAAGACTGAAGGGTCCCCTATATCCTATCGCTCTCATGTTATCGGCAGTATATCAATCCTGTTATCTTCATCTCTGATGTTAACTCACTGTGACACTGCATGAGGAAGGAGAGCTCTGCTCTTTCCAGGGTGGTGACAGGATAGAAAAGCTGCATGGATGGAGAGAGAGACAGAGAGACGGAGAGAACGAGAGCAAAATCTGAAGTCTAGTGATAATCTAAAGAGGATGAGATATTCTAAATCTAAACAACACAAAGAACAAGGTGGGTGATTTAGCAAACCAGACAGACAGCATAAATGCCACCATGCTATTTTAATACAGCAGGCTTATATCCTTTAAAATGATATCAAACAAACGGTGCTGATATCACTTTGCCCATATCAAAACAAACAATGTAGATGAAATTACTAAATTAACATCAAATCCACAGCGAGCCTCACAATCAAACACATTAATATACTATAGGACAGTGGAGATCTGGGCTGGGCTCTCATGGTCTCTAATATGCGGTACTTATTGACAATAAAGAGAGAGGACAGCAGCAGTGCTTACTGAACCTCCCAATAAAGAGAGAGGACTGCAGCAGTGCTTACTGAACCTCCCAATAAAGAGAGAGGACAGCAGCAGTGCTTACTGAACCTCCCAATAAAGAGAGAGGACAGCAGCAGTGCTGCGTAAACACACACAATCTGTGTCCCAAATGGCACCCTATTCCCTATAAAGTGCACTACTGTTGACCAGAGCCAACTATTTAGGGAATCGGTGTCATTTGGATTAAGATCATTGGGGATGTACATTTAATTACTCTCCTAAAAGTTCAATTAATGTGGTAGAGAAGAGATTACCACAATGTTTTAAAACACCACAGACACCAGAGAACATCAAGCACTTAGCCCTGGATATTGGCATTAATCCATCTATCCAGCCCTCACCACCACCCCATCATGTTGGGGTGAGTAAGAACTGTATGAGATTAAAGATACCCCTGGTTCACTCTATGACATCCTAATGCATCATCATACACATGAACAGAACTTTCACAATGACCAATTTTTGTTGCTATGTCCACACTAGCAACAAAAATATATAGTTAGAATGAAGCAATGTATTGGGCATTCTAAGTGGTATTCTAGTATGGACATTGGATCGAACATTGCCCATACCAGCAGAGTAATAGTGGTCATGGAGGAAAAGAGAGTAATTAAATCAGGAAACAATGGAGTCTCTGGGACAACTTGAGTATCGTCACATTTAAATAAATCTATATTGTAAAGGAGGAAACAGATGTGGAAGTCAAAGATTAGATTTCTCTGTCTGTCCACGTTGCTCTGGCTCCCTTGCCAATGTGTACTTACATGACTCCCTGGGAGATATTTTGCCTCTAAACACAACCAGCCACCTCTTCTATAACTTATTGCCATAAAAACTGCTGAAAGCAGTACCCATCCGCATGATCAATTGATAGTGTCCGGAAATGTGGCAGGTAGAAAATGTATTGGACAATGGGCATTTGGTCAAGGGCATGGTGAAAGACTTTAAACTAAGTGTTTGTGTCAGCACCCAGTCCAAAGTTATACCACATATTGTTTCTGGAGAAATACCAGAAGCTGGACCTACGTGGAGGAATCAGGGAACCTTGTCACATGGCATTATGAGCCTTATGTGAATGAGTGAATCATATTGTGGTCGTGGAGGACAGACATACTGTAAAGCCACTGACAGGCAAGCCAGGCACAGCAGTAACAGTAACACTGGGCCAGAGCTCAGCTGGCACTTATACTATTCACACAGTGTCTCTTCCTCCATGCCTGATATGACATTTGTGTGAAGAGCTGGCAATCACATGGCCCACAATGACTCACTCTATGGCTCGGAGAAGGGAGATGGCTCACAGGTCTTTCAACATAGTATACGTGGGGCTTCATCTATGGGGTCTCCTGCTGTGTGTTGTGTTGTGGTGCACTGTGGAATGTTGTTTTGCATTGTGGTGTATTGAGGAGTATTGTGGTTAGAGCGTTGGGCCAGTAACCGAAGGTTGCTGGATTGAATCCCTGAGCTGACAAGGTAGAAATCTGTCGTTCTGCCCCTGAGCAAGGCAGTTAACCCACTGTTCCCTGGGTGCCGTGGATGTTGATTATGGCAGCCCCCCGCACCTCTCTGATTAAGAAGTGTTGGGTTAAATGCGGAAGACACATTTCAGTTGAATACATTTAGTTGGACAACTGACTAGGTATCCCCCTTTCCCTTTCCCCATTGTGTAAAGCATGTGTGCCCCACATATTTTAGTGTGGATGTGTCCAGTTATTCCACCCCAGGGCGTTCCATTATACATGGCCCAATCCTCTGAATACGTAACTGCATGAGAAATCAAAGAGCAAAGCAACACCAGGGTAAAATCCTAATCCTTACCCTTATCCTTACTGTTGGGGGTCAATGATTGGCCCATCTATCTAGCCCTGAACACAGCTTGACTGGAACCCCTGCTGCAATAGAGAAGCTGGGCAGAAAAACCGAGGTCTGGAAGATTGGAGAGGGACCTACGAAGTTTTCCACAGCACTGTATCAGCTACTGTGGTGACAATGCATACGACTAGCACATCAGGGCTACAGCATTAGCCTACTTCTTCATCTGACCATTTGTCTATGCAAAGCCTCTTACAGCCAGGGAGGAACCAGGGAGTTGTTGTTGACGCTCCAATCTAGATTGCTGGGCAACAGGGCAAGCCAAGTCCATAGGTTTCCTTTAATCTAAACCATTAACCCCCAGTACAAAAGCCATGCTACACTCTCAGCCTCCCTCAAATATATATATATATATATATATATATATATATATCCTGAATAGTTTAGTCTGGGCAACATTTGAAACCATTTGCTTTACATTGCTTCTGTTGTTGTTTTTTGATGATTTTCTATTTGTTGTCTGCTAATAATTACATGCACCAGTTTCCCTTTTAAACAGCTGCTTTTAACAGCATGAAGGAGAACAGTGTCATGGAATAAAGGCTTATATCATAATCACCACATGAAATAATGTTACATCTGATGATTTATTTATCACATCATGACTGCATGAGAACATCTGATGGTCCTTTAGCAAAACATATGAGTCATACAACAGGTGTAGGACAAATAACATGTAACGTGGTGTGGTGTCTCTCTAAACCAGCCGGAGTAGAAAGTGCCACCTATTTGACCACAAAATAGACAATAAATCTCATTAGTTCAGTCAAACCACTAGTCTCCATAAGCAAATAGACTCAGCTGTAAATCTAAGTGCAGATTCAAATTTACAGCAGGCCTAGGCTGTACTCCAAATGTTACAATCAGATTATTAGCCTGTCTATAAATTATGCATTTGAAGTAGATCACAGGGTCACTCAGGAATGCAATCCATGACGTGGGACCGTGTGTGTGTGTGTGTGTGTCTAGAACAAAACAAATAGAACAAAACAAATCAGGGTGGAAAAAAGAACCTTCAGAAAAACGTAACTCATTGTAAACCACATACATTTCCATAATGAAGGTGAAGCGGTACGGCTCGAAACACTACAACCTTCAGAGCGCATGCACTTGAGTGACAGGAGTAAATGTCCCGTTAAACACTTAGATGTAGATTTCGAAGGCGAGGCAGTATTCCTATTCAATATTGAACTCATCCATAACCCAAGCTACCAGTTGCAACAATATAACAATTCGTTGCTCCGTTGCTTGTTTCGCCCGTAGAACTAAAGGAGAAACCCGCTGGCAAGTATGGCGGACTACGGCTTCATAGCAACCTATACCCGCTATGTGCCTACCTCCTAGGCTACTTCAAGCTTGAGTGGGGTGTCCAATGACGTTTATTCTAGAAAAAAAAAATGCATTTGGAAAACAAATATAGCCTAAAGTTGGCCTACATGTCACAAAGGAGTTTCTACCATAATGCCTCGACACACCTAAACATTGTCACCAAAACGAGTACAAGACAATAATAACCTGTTCCGTGCACAGTCAAAACATTTTATAAAACCATTCATAACAGCATAAAGATCCGACCCGAAAAAGCAGTCTAAACCTCTCCAACAAAAACTTCTAACAGTAATAGCCATTGGTTACCACCAGATCATTGGACCTAGGCTAGGATTGATACTAATGAGGACGCTTTATTATGTGTAGACTATTAGCAGAAGCATGTATGACTTAAACAAGGATAAAACTTACGTAAAAACGAAGAATAAGGTGGTGGATCCCACAAGAAAAGTGGCAGCAGTAGATACCGGGATGTATTTGGTGGGTTTAAATCTCTTTCCAACGCTGTTGGGCATTCTGTAATTTCCACATTCCTCAATTATTTATTCCAATTGGAGACGGTATACAGATGTAAAGATCCAGTCTGAAATATCTACATTTACCGATTCAGAAAATATGTCTTTATTACTGTTAAACGCACACAGATCCAAAGATAGACAAGCAAAAATATACTGCGCTCCGAAAGACTAGAAATCCCACTCTAGCAATCCAGCCCACGAGTGAGGTCACAAAACCGCTTGAAAGGTGGAGCCTAGGTTGAAGATAACAATATAATATATTTTAAAGCTAGTTCAATGCAAAACGAAGAGGACTGTGATGGGATGCTTAGGTTACAGCCAGGGGCCACACGTTTTATTCACCCTCAAATCGGATTTAATATATTTCATTTTGCTTATTTTTTTTTTTGCATATCTAAACCAGTCACTCATCACTATCGTTTTATGCAACTTTTGTTACATATACATTCCTTTTGACTTTGGCCCTACTGTGATGGTAGAGAGTGAAAATCCAAAAGAGATACACATTATTTATTATAATAAGGACCTCCACAATCTCTCTGCTCCCCTGCTGAATTTTCAGGTCTTTGGCATCTGTTTCATGGGCTGTGCGCGCCCTCTAATGGTTAATAATTTGTTCGTTTTGTCCAGCGCTTTCGCGTATCGTAATATCTGCGCTAGCTGGTTCTTTGGCTCTAGCGAGACACCATAGTTCCAAGCACTCTATGTTTTCCTTTTTAGTTAGCTGCTAGCTTGTTAAGTGATTCCAAGAAGCTTCATAATCTTTGACTGGACTTATTTTTAGCTAGCGATTAAAGAGTCGTTGGAGGGTATTCACTCTATTCCTGCACATAGAAAGGGTGTAAATCCACAGACCAAACCAGAGGCTGATCTAGCTAGGTCAGGATTAGCCGCTCCTCAGTTCTTGAAAGGAATCTCTTCTACTACAGACGTTGGGCGGCATTAGCAAGTTAGCTCGCTACCTAGCAAACGCACTGCAAAGAACCGATAGTTTTTCACAACATGTCATATCGGAGGACAATTAAAATAGTGTGTGGGTTCGCTGGCGGATCAGCGGTGCTGGTTGTTGCGGCTGCCGCAGCTGAATACCAGGGCTGTTTCGGCCACACGCGAGCCGCTCGGTGGAGCCTGTTCAATGTTTTGCAAGCTGCACAGCCAGCGGGGAACCGCACTGTTGAATCTACTGGAAATGCCTGGGACTTCAACTGGGATAAGTATGCCTCCTTTATTAGCTAAGTCTGATGCAGACTACTATAAAACATAGAGGGCGGTCAGATCTGTTCATGTGGGTCAAGTAGTTTAGTCTGACTGAGTCAGTGTGATTGATTGATATTAGCAGCCAGCGACAACATGTTGACAGCCTGACAGGTCTGGGCTCTTGGCATGTCATCAAGAGAAGTAAACCACAACACACATACATCACTAATTTGTTCCCTCTGTACTGTACTAGGCGGGACCTGTCCGCACTGTTGACAAATGGGAAGAAGGAGGTCGTCAGTGAAGACCCAAGCTCAGAGCAGGACAATGGGAAACCCAAAGCCACACGCAACATCCTCCTCATCAGACACTCCCAGTACAACTTGAGTGGCAATGGAGACCATGAGAGAATCCTCACCCCTTTAGGTTGTGTACCCTGTGCTGCTGTGTACTCATGTTGCTAAAGGCATGAAACATAGACCTAGTTCTCAACTCTACTCTCCAGCTCAACAGTTGAGTTTTAGTGAATAAGAAGAGCATATTCAGCAGCACTCAACAGAGGTGGTGAAAGTGGTTCACAATTGCAGTCTGCTAATTTTGTGGACTATGTGTTTGTATTCTGCAGGTCGGGAGCAGGCTGAGTTTACTGGCCAGCGGTTGGCTGCCCTTGGGTTAAAGTATGACATCATGGTCCACTCCACTATGGCCAGGGCCACCGAGACTGCCAACATCATCAGCAAATACCTCCCAGGTCAGAACCATAGACCGGCAAACTTTACAGCTGAGGCGTATGCCGGAGTATGTACAATATTCACTTTACAGCTGAGGCGTATGCCGGAGTATGTACAATATTCACTTTACAGCTGAGGCGTATTCCGGAGTATATACAATATTCAGCTCCAGGTCCCATGAGACTAACCAGTAACGTACATCAGGAGTGACCAAATCTCCTTCTGGAGAGCTACCATCCTGAAGGATTTCTCCGACTGAATTTAACACTCCTGATTCAACAGAATTCATAGACCATATGGTTGAATCAGGTGTGTTTGTGTAGAGCAGGAGCAAAAGCCAGCAGCCCCAGTAGTTCAGGAGAAGGGCTGGTTACCTGCTCCTATACATCTTGCAGATATTTACATCACCTGATACCAAGGCTCTATCTGATAACAGCCTCAGAAGCTTTGATCTCAGATATTTCAGAGTAAAAATGTCATGAATCATGATGAGTATTTCACTACTCACCGCTAACTAACTTTAATCTTCCGGTATGTTATTGGTTTAGGGGTGGAGCTGGTGAGCTGTGATTTGCTAAGAGAAGGAGCACCCATCGAACCTGTGCCTCCTGTCACCCACTGGAAGCCTGACGCTGTGGTGAGATGGCCATTCTGGATTCTCAATGGCCTGTGTGTCTGTCATATTACCTCCTGTTCAGTGTCCCTTTCACTTGTTATCTATACTGAACAAAAATATAAACTCAACATGCAACAATTTCTAAGATTTTACTGTGTTACAGTTTATAGAAGGAAATCAGTCAATTGAAATAAATTCCTTAGGCCCTAATTTATGGATTTCACATGACTGGGCAAGGATGCAGCCATGGGTGGCCCTAGGAGGGCATAGGCCCACCCACTGTGTAATGATCATGCTGTTTAATCAGCTTCTTGATATGCCAAACCTGTCATGTGGATGGATTATCTTGGCAAAGGAGAAATTCTCACTAACATTGATGTAAACAAATTTGTGCACAAAGTTTGAGAGAGACCTTTTCTGTGCGTATGGAACATTTCTGGGATCTTTTATTTCAGCTCATGAAAAATGGGACCAACACTTTACATGTTGTGTTTATATTTTTGTTCATTATAGTTACAGGTGTCTGCTTGTATGTATCATTCAATGCAATGCAATGCAATGAGAGGTCATAGGTCAGCTCAAACACTCGTCTTACACAACCACTGTGGACCTCTCTACCGCTCTACAGCAGTACCACGAGGACGGGGCCCGAATCGAGGCTGCCTTCCGCCGCTACATCCACCGCGCTGATCCCAAGCAGAAGGAGGACAGCTACGAGATCATCGTCTGTCATGCCAATGTCATCCGCTATTTTGTGTGCAGGTGTGTTGGTCTCCCGAGGCAGGCTGAAGCTGGAGCAAACCCCCATTCAACAGACGATGCTAATCATCATGACCTTGTGTAGCAATTCCAATATATTATATCTTTTGCATTTCGTGACAATAATGATGTGCTTGCCAACATCCCATGACAGATGTGTATATTTGTTAGATCAGGGTGTATCGGTTGCTCTAACGGTCTCAATCTCTTTCTGTCTGTATGTCTCAGGGCCCTGCAGTTCCCTCCAGAGGGCTGGCTGAGGATTGGGCTGAACAACGGCAGCATCACCTGGCTCACCGTGCGCCCCAGCGGCAGGGTGGCACTGAGGACACTGGGAGACTCAGGGTTCATGCCCCCGGACAAACTCACACGGACCTGACCATGTTCCACCTACAGTATTCACTCGTTCTCTTTCTGAGAGGTTCAGATGTCAGTCGCAGGGTGAACTGAATGGCTCTTGATTTCTGCTTAAGTGTCTTGAAAGTTATTTTTGGTGTTAATTTTGTAACTTCAATGTGCAATGAGATATTCTGTGGTGTTTTGTTGTGATCAACTCCCCTGCCATCGTTTGCCAACTAGGGGAAAGTGGGGTTAGTTGAGCCAACGCTTGTTTCTAGGAAACCATGCACAAAACTAATCATGTGACCAAATATTTAGGAAGAGGCCATCATTTCATGGAGTCTGGGAAGGAAGAAACCATATGGTAAGCAAGTTAGGGTCCAAAAATGGATTTTCACAAAGTTAAATGAATTTGTGTTATAAGTTCCATGATAATTTAGCAGGTGCTTATGTTTGTCCTATTTCACACATCTACAAATGTGTATTAATACACTTGATTTGGAAATGTTTTTGTTGTTGTACATCACACCTCCCCCTGAGACACACTCAGAGTTGGGTCACAGCCAGGGTCTGCCATGATCAACAATGACCGTGGAGCAATTAGGGTTAAGTGCCTTGCTCAAGGGAACATCAAGAGATTCTTTTTTTACGTTGCGACTCTGGTATTTGATTTCAGTCACTGGCCCAACGCTCTAACTACTAGGCCATCTGATGCTTGTATCTAGACCTATGTAGATAGTTTTAAGATTGTTTTGTACAGCAGTTGGGGTCTTTACAAGCTACAATATGAGGTCCTAAACTTAGCATGAAAGTGCATCCTTGTAGCTGTGTGGGCTAATATAGTCAAAATGTTTGCCTTGGGGTAACTTGAGCCAATACCACCATGACAAATTATGATTGCATTTTGTCAGTTTTATACATAATATGCATAGTATTTTTGCAATGTGTCATGCATATGAACTCAAGATAGGGAATTTGTATTGATACAGAGCAGACATTATCATGCCTGTGTATAGAATTGTAAAACAAGAAGGGATCTAGCCCCCCCTTGAGGTTCTTGATAGAGCAGCCAAGGAAGTGAGAGAAGGAGCAGCAGCAAGGAATGAAAACATACACTGAAGAGGTACAGTAACAAACATGTACCTGTGTGAAAATGAGTCTGTGGCAGAGGAACACAAGGTCTCATCTGATGACTTGGAGTCTGAGCTTGATAAACAAATCAAGAATCTCGCGGACCAGTTTCATGGGCTTAGTAGCCTCAAATGCAGAGAACTTGCCTATGAATTGGCAGATTGAAACATCCCTGTCCCAGATAACTGGTTAAGAGATGGAAGGGTAAGTGATATTGAACAGCGAGATCTTTATCTGAAAGTAGGCATACGTTTAAGACATTCAATATACCACAACCCTCCTTCCATTAATTCAACTTTGACCTACCAGCACCACCACCCACTTACCCCAAGGCGGCTCAATTTACCCCATACCTGGGTAGGTTGTGCCAAGAGTCCACTTTTTCTGGACAAGCTGTGTTTTCAAAAATGTTATGTTTATTTCCAGGAATACACGAAAATAAAGGAGAGCCGCACACTCTAGGCGCTCAGATGCAAAAATGTAATTACCAACGTTTCAACAGCAAAGCTGTCTTCATCAGAGTATATTTCCAGGAATACACAACATCGTGAAATATATGTAGATATCATTGTTCGAAAGAATACTTTATTTCCCTTGACATAGTGATGCTGAATGTAAAAGTTGCTCAACATACACCACTCTCCCCTACAGAGTGAAAGGGGAGTATAAAGAGTATGTTGTGCCCTTCCTGTCTTGATTTTGTATTAAACTGAAGGGGATTTTGTACTGATTCAGATTTCTCAATGAACTGTTGCTGTAACCAGATCCCTTAACTCAGAAAGCTGATGTGCTGATGACTGTGCGGGCCCACTCAACACTTATTATGGATGGAAACGGTATGCGAGTTTCATACACGAAGTGATAGGAATTTTAAACCAAAATCATTTGTCCAAAGTATGGCATATTTACTGTAGTTCTGTGAATGCTTCTCATGCTGTCCTTTTGTATTTGGATCAAAGCTTCCTCTTAGGTTTAGATACAGTTGTGTTCAGTAGAAACATGCAATAAAGGACAGACACATGGTCATGTAAATGTTTTGTGTTCCTCAGTAGTACACCAAATAAGTACTCTTAGTTATAAAATAGGGTTAGCGTTAACTCAAGCTGGGACAAAAGCAATGATATTGTCTAACAGCAAATCTGATGCATCTTAGTGTTGGCACTACAAAGCTTGAAGGGATCAAATTAATATTTGTTAGTAATTTGTTACTAATTTGAATGGTTTATGAAGTGTCACATTGTTAGTGTGCCACTGTCACACTAAAGGCACTAATATACAGTAGTAGAGAATAAGGGTGACACCGCCATTTCAGGCAGTATTAGAAAGTGCTCAAAGGACAACAATTCAAAGGTGAGGAAACTGTTTTATTGATTAGTCAAAAACAAATGAGGATCTGGACACACAGAAAAGGAGAAAATTCACAATGAAATTGTTTTTTATCCTTTTTTAAAGAAGCACAGAATGCCAAAGCACAATAAGTATGTTTAAGTATTTAGGTGCAATTTGCAGAACTCCACATTCATAAAAAATTTGGAGACCAGAACAAAATCTGTGTCACCTGTGAACACGAGAACGACAATACAATCCTCTCCATGAAAAAGTTGGTGCCTTTAATCAAGATTTTTTATTCACATTCAATATTACTCACATCTCTCATACTAAGAGTGACAATCTATATAGTAAGGGTGATACCTATTCAATTTGGATTTACAGCTGTTGATTTCTATATTCAGCTTTGCTGGCTGGCAGACCATTCTTTTTACAGCAGTTTGTAAATGGACCTTATTTTAACGGTGATAACTATCTTCATAGAGTTTAGCTACGTCAGGTTCTTGCACATTCACATTTAGTAAGCCATTGATTACAAATGAGTAAACATGTCTTTGTTGCACTCTGCAGTAACCTCTTATGTACAGCTTGGCATTACTCTCAGACACCTTTAGAAAAACCAAGAACAGTTCAAGAAGATTACCTTTCAGCTATTGTGTGAGGCCGACAGTCGTTAAAAGAGAAGTGTGAAAACAACACAGAAATTACATGATGCACAAAAACATTGGTACCTGGAAAATGAACACATCTCTATTTATTAATTAAATAACAAAATAAAAACATGGAAAACTTCAGTGTATTACCATTTTCCCCGTGTTTGCTTTGGAGCCATTTGTTGGGTGAGCTGCAGTCCGATGGTGGTTGCTATGCTGTTGTCAGGATGCATCAACTTTAACCAAACTGGACAGGATGTGGCTAATTCTGCATGGAGACTGACTGGTCCATCGTTTCAGAAAATTAAGGCAATTCCTGAACTTAGAAGAAACAAAATAACTGGCAGTTGGTTTAGTACACACATTAAAAGTTGGTTTTGTGCTACTGACTGACATTTAAAAAAAATTACTTTACAATATTGACATTTCTTTTTACTTCTTAAAAACAGCTTTTTTCAGTTAAGTGAATCTTACCGACGATTCTATTCTGAAGTTTAACGAACATCTACTCAATGTTTTGGGGACTGCAGCTGTATTACTGGTTATTAAAAAAGTTGACTGAGCTATGATACAGGTGTTTCACACTTACTATGAATAATATTAATTGTCAATTCAACACTCATACAGTACAAAGTACAGACTGAAGGAAACCTGTTTCTTTCTTTTTTTTTAAGTGAGTGTACATCACGACCCGACATACTGAGAATCTTGTATGTATGCAATATATAGAAGTAGTACCATACATCATTAATACAAATCTTCAAGACACTTGTGCATATTTTGTTAGGTACATGGTTTTGAGCTCTGGCATATTTAACCACCGTGGTGGCAGGGCTGTAGCCTATTGTTTCTGGCCAGGGGGGGTTAGTCTCGGTCAGGGCTTGGAGTTGGCTAGGGGTCGTTGAAGTGCCTGAGGCCGATGCGCTGGATGTAGCTGGCATGTGCAGGGCTGTAGTGGTTGGGGTTGGTGAAGTCTGGAAAGCCTGTGTGTCGGGCGGGACTGAAGCGGCCACCAGACACCAGGCCGCTGACAGGAGAGCCGTGTGTGAGGGGAGAGGCCTGATGTACCCTGGATCTGCTTTTTACCACTGCAGAGCTGGGCCAGCTGAAAGACAAACAGAAACAATATCACCACCAGTCTGCATTTATTTGGTCGTTTCCATACGATAGCAACTGACATTTTAAGCCCTTGTCAATGTGTTTCCATATTTACAAGGCAACTTGCAGGCAGTGACAACTGTTCATATGCATGGAGACATGCATACCTTTGCATGTCTGATGAGGTGTATGTCTGCATTGTGCTTTTCCATTTCTGAATGCTGGGGAACTTCGAGGGGTCGATGTCTGTGGCTTCTACTGCCGACAGGACCTCTCTGTCCAACTTGGTTGGTGAATCCCTGAAACAACAGACAAAACAAGAGAGGTAGGTTGAAGGGTTTGGCAGATTTGAATTCTGCTGTTGCTTGCTGATGTCTGTAAGCAGGAAGTTATCCCACTGTGCAGCTTTATTTTCCTCACCGAATACATAACAGCTCGCCTCTGCAGTCAGCTCTAGTACATTATCCTTAATTATAAACTAGGTGGTTTGACAAAACATTTATTTTTACTGCTCTAATTACTTTGATAACCATTTTATAATAGCAATAAGGCACCTAGGGGGTTTGTGATATATGGCCAATATATATGGCTAAGGGCTGTGTCCGCGTTGCGCCGTGCTTAAGAACAGCCTTTAGCAGTGGTATATTGGCCATATATCACACCCCCTCGGGCCTTGTTGCGTAATTAAAAACCTCAGAACAATCACCCTAAATCTCATCACTCACCCTTCAATGAAAAGTCTTCTGATGCGAGGTGGGGTCCGTGCTAGTAACTCATGGGAGTTGTCCAGGGACTTATAGGAGCTGGATGATCCTGAGCTGCTCAGATCCCTCCCCCCGTGATCCCACGACTTAGATCTGGCGCAGAGTGTGCGCCCTGACACGGTCCCTGGCCCCAGCACCCTAGTCCTTGGGCCCAGAGCCTCCAAGCTCTCCTTAGCCACAAAGTACTCCTCCGAGCTGCCGCTTCCACCACTGGCCCTGTCCTCCATCCCTACCACCACCTCTCCCTGCACCTCCCCGCTCACACAGGTCCCCCTCCACACCCCCCCCTCCCTGTCCCCGGCCTCTGAGCTACAGCCTCTCTCAAACAATGAGTCTTCATTGGTGTCACCCCCTAGCGTGAGACGGCCCACCCCGGATGCCAGGTCGTCCCGAGAGAGTCCTTCCCTGTGCCCACCGTGCCTGTGTCCCCCGCTCCTCCTCCTCTCCCTGTCTCTGGTGGGGTTGTCCACCCCATCCTGCAGGGACATCCTTTCAAACTCCACCATCAAGTTGGAGATGGGCGACAGCACGCAGGAGGGAGATGAGGAGGCGCGGTGGGACATCATATCCCCGTTGTGAGTCCTCTCTGCCCCCGTGGAGGGGCACAGGCCCAGGCCGTTGTCGCAGATGGGTGAGAGGAGGCTCTCTGACACGGAGGAGCACAGGAGGTCTCGCTCGGCAGCTGTCTCGATGAGGTCATCGGGCAGGATGTGGAACTCACGGAGGCCCAGGCCGCCCACAGCACCCACCAGACTGTCCTTAGAACACGCCAAGGAGGTAATGCTGGTGAGTGCCGTGTTCTGACGGTTCTTCATCTCCTCCAGGCTGATGTCATCACCCTCGTCCAGGAAGGCCCCCACTGAGATGGAGTTGCAGAACTTCTTGGGCTTGCCTGTAAATGGCAGAGAGGAGGGGAAACTGTTCATTTGAAGCACACAAGAAATGCATTTACTGGTCAATCTAAAGTTGTATGGGAGCATCAATTCAAGACCTTGATGGCTGTATCATCGCTCTCATTTCTCAAACTTGATCATCTGAATTCAATACCAGTACTATACAGTTTATCAATAGGAAATGGTGGGGATAACATTACCTGGGGAAGGGGTTCTGAAGCGGTTGCTGGTTTCGTTCTCCCCTGCCTCTTCGTGTGCACGCTGACTGAAGTCCTTCTTGTTGAGGTACTCCTCCAGCTTACGGAGGCCGTCTGCAGAAGACAGGTCTGTAAAACTGTCCAGGAAATCCCAGTACTCAGCCCAGGGGTGGCCCAGCTCTCTGGCAAGGTCTCTGTGAGGGAGGAGAACATAACACTGTGGTTGGAGAAGCTGGTAAAAAATTGAACGAAGTTGTTAAACTTCGGGCTTTCTAGACGTACCTGCCCACTTTCTCTGCTCCACGGTCAGGGTCAGACTTCAGGATGTGCTGGAAGTGCACCGCCCTGTCTCTTGGGGGTGTCTTCCATATCCGGCGGAACTCATCTGCCTGCAAGGGGGACACCAATTAATCTTACATATAGTGCATTCGGAAAGTATTCAGACCCTTTCACTTTTTCTACATTTTGTTAGATTACAGGCTTATTCTAAAACATCTACACACAATACCTCATAATGACAAAGCAAAACAGATTTTTAGTAAAAAAATATATTTAAAAAACGGAAATATTACATTTACATAAGTATTCAGCCCCTTTACTCAGTACTTTGTTGAAACACCTTTGGCAGCGATTACAGCCTCAAGTCTTCTTGGCACACCTGTATTTGGGGAGCTTTCCATTCTTCTCTGCAGATCCTCTCAAGCGCTGTCAGGTTGGATGGGGAGCGTCGCTGCAAAGCTATTTTCAGGTCTCTCCAAAGATTTCCGATCATGTTCAAGTCCGGGCTGTGGCTGAGCCAATAAAGGACCTTCAGAGACTTGTCCTGAAGCCATTCCTGCGTTGTCTTGGTTGTGTGCTTAGGGTTGTTGTCCGGTTGGAACTTCCGCCCCAGTCTGAAGTTCTGAGCGCTCTGCAGCAAGTTTTCATCAAGGATCTTTCTGTACTTCGCTCTGTTCATCTTTCCCTCGATCTTGACTAGTCTCCCAGTCCCTGCCGCTAAAAAACATCCCCACAGCATGATGCTGCCACCACCATGATTCACCGTAGGGTGCCAGGTTTCCACTAGACGTGACGCTTGGCATTCAGGCCAAAGAGTTCAATCCTGGTTTCATCAGACCAGAGAATCTTGTTTCTCATGGTCTGAGTCCTTTAGGTGCCATTTGGCAAACTCCAAGCGGGCGGTCATGTGCCTTTTACTAAGGAGTGGCTTCCGTCTGGCCACTCTACCATAAAGGCCTCATTGATGGAGTGCTGCAGAGATGGTTGTCCTTCTGGAAGGTTCTCCCATCTCCACAGAGGAATTCTGGAGCTCTGTCAGAGTAACCATCAGGTTCTTGGTCATCTCCCTGACCACGGCCCTTCTCCCCTGATTGCTCAGTTCGGCCAGGTGTCCAGCTCTAGGAAGAGTCTTGGTGGTTCCAAACTTCTTCCATTTAACAATGATGATGGCCACGGTGTTCTTGGGGACCTTCAATGCTGCAGAAATGTTTTGGTACCCTTCTCCAGATCTGTGCCTTGACACAATCCTGTCTCTGAGCTCTATGGAGAATTTATTCTACCTCATGGCTTGGTTTTTGCTCTGGCATGCACTTTGGACTCCAACCAAGTTGTAGAAACATCTCAAGGATGATCAATGGAAACAGGATGCATCTGGGGTCAATATCAAGTCTCATAGCAAAGGGTCTGAATACCTATGTAATTAAGGTATTTCTGTTTTTTTTTTAATTTTTAATACATTTGCAAAAATGTAAAAAAAATCGGTTTTCGCTTTGTCTTTTTGGGGTATTGTGTGTAGATTGATGAGGACTTTTTTTGATTTCATCCATTTTAGAATAAGGCTGTAACGTAACAAAATGTGGAAGAAATGAAGGGGTCTGAATACTTACTTTTTTTTAATACATTTGCAAAAGTTTATAAAAACCTGTTTTAGCTTTGTCATTATGGGGTATTGTGTGTAGATTGACAAGGGAAAATAATTATTTAATCAATTTTAGAGTAAGGCTGCAACGTAACAAAATGTGGAAAAAGTCAAGTGGTCTGAATACTTTCCAAATGCACTGTACATCCTGTGTTTCAACAACAGCTTCCCATATGAAAATATAATGAGCTAAAAAATATAGAACTAAAGTGTGAAAATGGGTGATAAGAAGACAAAAAGAGCGCGAGTTGAAAGAGGACATGATATGACAATGACCTTAGATGGGCTGAGTGGGCCAACGAATGCCCTAACTGACATCACTGGATCCATGGGACTTCGTATGAGCCTGGGAGCCAGCGAATGAGGAAGAGTTTCTGATGGCTCAGGTGACCAGGGAGCACCAATGACAGGCTGGGAAGAGTTGTCTGTGGCCCTCAGTAAGGGTATATAACAGCGATCTGTGGTTGACAGAAGAGAAGGTGCCTTGGGGTAAACAGGGAAGATAAGAAAAACACAAGTGCTGTGATTGGGAGGAAGTGTACTTACCTTCCAAATAGTCACATATCTTCTGTTTCACCTCTTGGGTTTTGTTTTTTCTTTCACAAATAACCTGTCAGGAAACAGAAGAATTTCAAGAAATCCAAAAGTCATGTGGATCAATGAGCAGTCATTAGCTAGCTTTAAAAAAAGTATATATCTGGAGAAACTCACATCAGATGGCTTCTGGTCGTACTTGTTCTTGCAGTTTTTATCAGTATCAGGATGTGAACACAGGACATTCACCACTTCTGGACAACCAAACTTACATGCAAAGTGGAGTGGTGTCTCAAAGCCCTGCGACAGACAGAACCAGAGTTAGACACATACACTATGAACAGAGACAAGCCAATCCAAAACACACCAGTCGGTTACAGTTCAACTTTAAAAAACACAGTAGGTCTGCACTCAAAAAGAAGCTTAATTTTTCAATTTCTTAAAATTATTTTGTCTGCACAGGGGAATCGGCTAAAAGCCTTGTCTGCACAAATGTTTCGGCTAGAAACCTTCTTCGGTGTTAAACCTACAGTTAAATCTATCAGCAGGTACATATGGAGAAAGGGTGAGATAAGGAGACTCACAGCTTTGTCTGGAGTATTGAGGTAAAGGTCTATGATGTAACGGATGCGTTTCTGCAGCATGGCCTCCAGGTCATCTGGGTACATGAGCCTCATGAAGTCAGGATTCTCTAGAGTTTCCAGCAGGAGCTGGGCAACACCCGGCTGATTCTCCTTTGCTGCCACGTGCATCACGTTGTACCGGCACCCCTCCTAGGAACACACAGTAGACATTGATGAAGGAAAGTAGTGCAGGTCAGTGTTGGATCACAACTTGTTTGTCACAGCCATTTACTACAGAGGCCTGGCTTGAGACTGGGCTGTGGTTAGAAACATTCATTTGGTTGGAAAAAGGAAAACTAATAGGATTGATACTTAAATTGTCAGAGTAATAGATCAGTTCTGTTAGAACATTATAACTCATTTGGTCAAGAGAATTACTGAGTCATTTCTGAAGGAGTCATATTTTTCTATGTGGTTGACTACCTATTTTTGTGATACTTCACTGTAATCATCTGCTGGCTGGCTGACTTCCTCCCTGACTCACCTGCACAACAGTGGGGTTGTCTCCAGAGCCAATGAGATAGCGTGGGTTGCTCCAGACCAGCTCACTGAAGGCTACCTCATCCCCCTTCTCCACAGCCTTCCTCAGCTTGGCTGTCAGATCCTGGCAGCGAGGGCTCTTGAAGCTGTTGGCCCTCTCCCTGTTGATGGTGTCTGCCTCCATGACAGGGACGTTGTCTAGTGCCACAGACAAGAGAGACGGAGACAACAGATTAAAACAGAGGTCAGCAGAATATGTGATAAACAATTTACTCGTTTAATAAGTCCAAGAAATTAAATGCCATCCAAACACCCTTGAAAAGCACTGACTTTGCATATTTTTCAAACTAATGTATTTTTTGTAAGGAGAGATAATTGTCCTTCTCAGCCCAGCACTCACCCTTGCAGAAGACCAGGCCTGGTTTGACAGGGGAGACACATGGGGTGGATTTACTAGGAGAGGGGTAATAGTCACAGATTCCCTTGGCAAATTTCTCAGCATCGTCTCGATTGGCAAAGGCTTTAAAGCGAGCTCCTTTCATCATCTTCACAGCCTGAAGAGCCTCCTTCTTATCACCATACACGTGGGCCCTATCTGGAAGTGAGAGAAAAAATGTACATTAAAAAAGGTATGTTTCTATAGGCTATAGATAGCTCTTTATATCTACCTACAACTAGAAACATTCCAGAATGTAAACTGGATTCAAAATGGAATAGATAACGGTCAGTTATTTTGCCGACATTAAAAGCAAAGCAGCTCAAATTCTTACTACTAAAATGTTTTGTTGCCATGCTAATGCAGAAAGCCATAAGGTGACAGGTGCTATGGATCTCATCCACTGCCGGTTCAAAACCAAAATAACCCCTGAACAGCATGATGTCATGGAGAAGCAACATCAAATGTTTGAATTGGACCTTGAGCGTAGTGTGACAGCATGGTCAACATACAGAAGATGCGCACTGCACTTTGTGCAACCCAATAGCTAGCCAGCCAACAGTTCTCTGTCTTCGCATTTCTGTGTGGGAAAATAAATAATGACAAATACACATTTGACCGATTAACAGCCCAAAGTGTAAATTGCAGGGATAGTTTACATCAGCCCAGGTGAAATAACAGTTTCTTACCATTTCTAGCCAAGACATCCTCCCATAACGGACACACTCCATAGAACATTGGTGACACTTGGGCCATCTTTGAAGGAGTCTCTGCTGTAGACTGAGAGCCAGTGTCTTCCCTATTGATATTAAAAGGGGCCCTTGACTTCACTGTCAGGCCAAGTTCCTCTTCCTCTGGGGGATTGAGCCCCATTCCGTAACCAAAGTCCATCTCATCACTGACAGCCTTAGGAGAGTCAGTGCCAGTCGCTGCTGATGTAGCACATGACGGCACTGGTTTGGCCTGCTCTGCATCACTGGCCGCCGCTGCACTACTGCTTGTGGCTGGGCCTGTAGTGGTGGCATTACTGCTGCTGCCCTCGGCTCCCGCCAGGACGCGGGCCAACTTCCTCTCGAAGATGGCACGGGTGGTGGCCGTGATTGGGCCGCACTTGAGGTCGGCCCTTGTGAACTCCTCTCGCAGCTCGTCTGCACTCAGCCCTCTCAGCCTGCTCAGAACCGCCTCCATGCTTCAGCTAGGCTACCTGTGTAGTCAGAGGGTAACACATCATATGATATCAGATTCAGATACAAACTGCTGTGTAATGATAGTGATAGTAAATGTTTCTATTTTGATTGAGGTACCTGGTCACCTCAATCAAAACGTCCTATTTTTTGGGGCGGATAAAAACTTTATTTGTTCCAACAGTAAAGTGCATTATTCTCATGATTCCTGTAATAGAAGTGCCTGTCCTGCAGCTGTGCCTGCCTGTTTCGCTGGGACCGGCTGCTGTAATGCATGAGCCTCTCACACTCTCTCCCCTTTCTCGTGATTGTATAACATTTCAAAATGCAATTGTTGGAAAAAACTACTTTGGAGGCAACTCGTTGTTCATATTAAAGAGAGGAGGGTCTCAGTTTTCTGACGGTATAATATATCTGATATGGCTTTGAAATACAGAGCGAGAGAAATTGCGCATCGGCCATGACGAGTAAACTACGCCTTAATGCAAAAATGTTTTAGGAGATTACATTTACTGTTAAATGAATACATGGCTACTAGCAGTAGGTGTTATATTTAGAGTTAGCTATCTAGCTAATGTGTTTTGAGTTTCAACTTCCTCAGGTAATGAATTAGAACCAATTGAATGAGGCCTATATATACCATATTAGTGCACAAAGAGATTAAGGCAAATTCATCACTATTGAAAAAAATTATAATACAAATTCTGGAGCCCTACTTTCATTAACCCAACAATCATAATCACTGGATTAAGTTCAATGTCAACATATTTTGAATCATGCATTCCTGCTTGGACATGATATGTGTAACAACTTATTAATTGAATATCATCTCAGTAGTCTATTACACTTCCTAATAAAGCATTGTGAATTACTTTATAAAATGACTCAAATGTATTCTATTGTGTGACGCTGCCAACTGAAAAAGTTCAATGTTTGTCTGGAACCCAGCCTTTTGAGCTAATTGACAAGTGCACCTTACTCCTCATGATCCTCGAGACCGACCATAAGTAGGTCTCTGCCATTAATGGACTGTTTCAAAGCATAGACAACATAAATTCACAGCCTGACCCTGAATATGATAAAACCCCGAAATAAACTGTCAGCCTTTTTTGATTGATCAAACAGAAAAGTAACGCAAGTCTACGTGCCGCTTGGTTTTTTGCAGGTTCACAAAACATGCAAGCCATGAAAGGAAGGGGCGATTCGAAAGCTTTGCACACAAAAAACGCTCCGATAAAAATCTAGATGTGTACGGAATAAAGCACGTTAAAAGCCTTTTGCGTTCGATGCTTTTAAACTTCCTAGATTTCAGAGAAATCAGGGAATATTTCCAATCACCGTCGATGCAATCTCACTCATGCTCACGCCCAAGTGCCAGTCCTAATATCTATTTTTGTGCATGAACAATCTGATATCTCATGTCTTCATAGTGATGTTATTGACACACGCTCTTAACACATATTTGATGACAAAAGTCGTCTCTACATACTTACCAGACATCATCTTAACTGCTTATCGTTCATGATCTGAAATGTATTTTAATATTCAGCTAGGATAAACTGTTACAATGCTCAAGTCAAGACCGTCTGGAATCGTCTCATTGTTTACAAGACATTATGCGCATGCTCACTTCCGAGGGAGGGCTCATCGTGCTCTCAGCTGAGATGCTATGTTAGTTCGTTAGCGAACAGTTCAAACCAAGCAGGTAATGGTGGTGTTGCTAGAAACAGTTCACTATGCAAGCAATGCATTTGAAAGGCAATAATGAAGTGACATTGGACACCTACCTATATGTAAATGCAGTGCGTTAACTGGGTTTAGGGAAGCACGATTGAGTAATCTCATGTCATTAGCTAGCTGGCTAAATTAGTATGCTGGCTCGCTAGCTAGTTACGCCGGAAGTTTAGCCTAGAAGACGCTAGCAAGCAACCCACTTTCCATAATATAACGTAGGTAGTTAGTTATTTTGGGACTTGCTGAGAAAAGTATACCCTCACCAACAGCATAAAATAATTGTAATACTTAAAAAAAACACAAACTAGCGACCTAAATTAGCTAACCGTGTAGTTATGGCAAGTGCGTGACGAAGGAACAAGCTAACTAGCCCTACAACCAACAGTTAGCTGTGCTACATTTAGTAAACAACTTGGATAACGCATTAATATATTTTATTAATGCAACGACTGGAACGTTTGGACTTGGAAATGTATATTATTCTGCAGTATTTGAAATGACAACAAAATGAACGTTAGCATGCACACCTCCTTGCTCTCCACCTGCCCTCACCGCGACGCTTTCAAACTGTGTTGAGAAAGGACCCAGGTTTTGATTAACAATGCCTGATCGAAATTGAGACTACTGTGAACAGTCTATGACTGCGTACTATGCTAGCCAGACGGTCTGGAAAAAACCTAGCAAAACATAAATCCTAGAAACAATTCGATAAGTACCTCCAAATATACAAGACATCTTTGGAAAAGACAGTTTCGAAAAAAGGATGAAGCATGGGATCAATTAATTTGACTAATTGATTAATCAATTATAAATACTATAGCCTACTCATCAAATGTTAGGGAATTAAATAACGGACAATTGATGAATAGTGCAACTTTATGAGAAATACAATATCTCCCAATATACATTTTATATATTGGAATTAATCAGTTTAGCAGGTCTATGGCCCTCTTTGCAAAGATTGAACAGCAAATACAGCAAGGTTTATATACAGAACTCTTTTATCCCTGCTCCATGTAGCAAGCAAGGTTATGTATTAAAATATATAGATAACAGTGAAAGGTAGCTTGGAAGATAGTCAATGTTGGATTCACCAAGTCAATTAAGTTAGAACAGATTGTTACAAACCCTTCTTCAAAAACACAGTATGGAGCGCCATTAGTTATTACCAGTCAACTGAACACAGCTTTCCCTTCTACTAAAGGTTTTCCCTTCGCAGATATGTAATAAGCATGTTATTACAGTGTAGTTAAAAATAGTCAATTTACTTTGACTGGCAAGATACAGGTTGTCTGGACATGAGTCTAACGGCATATAAAACATCAGTTACATTACAACTGCATGTGCTGTAGTTTGTGTCCATTGCGGTCTACATTTTGACTTTTAACAGTTGTCAGTTTGAATAAATATGCTTTGCAAGTCGCATATATCATTTTCAAATGTTTTTGCTCATCACACTATTAGATAATGATCAAAGTAATTCAATTATAGGAACAAGTAGAGAAAAGGAAGTCTATTATATATTAACCTCTGCAAAGAATAAAACAGTTTTCCTGGAGAGCAAATCAACCTCAAAAGGAATTAAACAAGCAATTAAGGGGTGGGCATTCTGTAAATATGAAACCACAGTAACAACAAAAAGTAATACATTTGAGTGCATCTCACTCATAGAAGTAGTAACATTGTGTAATAGTTCTTACACCTTCCCCTCCCTCAAAGTCAGTTACAGTAAGTTCTCTCTCAATTGTGCAACATCGGTTGAGACTACCCAAATATTTAACATTAAACCATTCAGTTTGGAACTGCAAGCAGCATAATCATACACCATAACCTATATTACATCTTGCACACCCACTTTCAATAGAAATAATAATATGTTCATTCATAACATTTAGTCCTTTAACAGCATACAAAATACTCCTCATTAAGGCTTTGCCATACACATTACTACAGTCCAATCCAGCCAGTTAAACTCCCAATTTCATACATAGTTGAGAAGAATTAAGTTTCCACAAAGTTGCAGAGCCCACAATGATATGTTGATAGTAAGCTTTAAAAAAGAACAAGCAATTAAAAACCAAATAGATTGATGTTAATGAAATTAACAAATGTGAGGCGTACTGAAAAGGAGAATGGTATTGATTCACCTCAAACAGTTTGAAAGCCATAGGGGCATTTGACCAGATGATTCCCTAAATCCCAAACCAACCCCTAGCCTACAACCTGATAAACTTGTGTAGATCAGAGGGGGAATAGGTGGAATATGGTTATTGCTTCACCGTGCCTTCCTATAGGCCTAGTAAACATTTTGCCATATTGTTAACACTTATCCAATCAGATTTACAGGATTGTCTAAATTGAGAGACTACGGGTCGATTTGGATTTCAACGTAAGTTTATGGAATGAGTTGCTCCTCATTCGCAGGCACAGAGGAATGGAAGAACAGTAAGAGGGTATGCTTATCCATTTCTGCAGGCTTTAAAACAGTCTCACTCTTCTTACCGGAGCATGAGAAAGTATATCAAAAGTACCGGTATGCGTAAACAAACTTCTAGCTACCATAATTAAACCGGGGTAATAGTGAATTTGTATTGTTTGAAAGATACTTGAGAATAGGCCTTACTTGGTGTCTATAACTTCAAAACAAAAGACCGTGGAATCCCCTAACAATGTAGTTGTCACTCATTTAAGATTCAATATTGTCATTCCTGAATTGTAAATAAATAAATATGACAAAATGACAGCCATAACAAAAATAGACAAAGTCCAAATAAAAATTAAAGCTATGGTATAAGTATACATTACTTTATCCAACCACTGTCTGTGCTGATAATAATGCCAAATGTTGGCAGCAATTGATAAGAAATGGAAAAGAAAAGTGCCCTTGTGGATAAAACTCCACTCTGTGCGTCTGCCTGAGAAAGTGCTGCATTACGATGGCTGTGCCTCCTCCTCCGCTCCTCCATTACGGTCCACCTGGTTTAGAGGGGGAGATGTTATGGAGTCATTCTCCAGCGGCACCCCCAGTCGAGTCAATTCCTCCTCTGCGTTAGTCCATGACGTCATGGACTCGTGCACGGTGACTGTGTGCTCCTCCATTTGTTTCTGAAGGTTGTCCATCTCATGCCTGCAGGAAACACACAACATTCACTTTAGTGTCCTGGCATTTGATTTCTAATAGAGAATTATAATACACCATCCACATGTGAGAAAAATACCTTTCGAGTAAAGGATTTCATGCATACATTCCTATTATTTGTCTTTCATTATGGTTCTCACAAAACACACAAGCTATTTTGAGTAACATTAGCTACAAAAGCATATTATCCATACTCAGTTTACAACCGCTATAAATGGTGCAGTGAAATGCTTCCGCGTTAGCTCCCTCAACATTGCAGTACAATAACCAATAATAATCAAAAGTCCAATAAAACAGGTTTTCCACTCCCAGAAGTTAAAGGAAGACACGATGGTCAGTTCTTACTTGAGCTGGCGCAGACAGTTGTGCAGGTTATTGAGGGGCTCCTTGTTGACGGAGGCAGAGGGCTTGAGCAACTCATCCAGCAGGGAGGCAGGCACAGGGCAGTCTGGGATCTTCACCGGGGTCACTGGATTTGATGGGTTCGATGGCTCCATCCTCTGCTGCTCAATGAGGAATACATCACAATAAGACAACTCAGCATACTGTGGATAAGAGTGTCTTCAGAAACTATTCAAACCCCTTGGCTTTCTCAAAATGTTGCTGTGCTATAGCCTGAATTTCAAATGCAATTGAGTCCCTGGCCTACACACAATACCCCCATAATGTCAAAGGGGAATTATGTTTTTAGAAATGTTTACAAATTAATAAAAAACGAAAAGCTGAAATGTCTTGAGTCAATAAGTATTCAACCCTTTGTTATGGCAAGCCTAAATAAGTTTAAAAGTAAACACTTGCTTAACAAGTCAAATAAGTTGCATGGACTCAGTGTGCAGCAATAGTATTTAACATGATTTTTGAATGACTACCTCATCTCTGTACCCCACACATACAATTAATTATCTGTAAGGTCTAGAGATCGACCGATTAATCGGAATGGCCGATTAATTAGGGCCGATTTCAAGTTATCATAACAATCGGAAATCGGTATTTTTGGACACCAATTTGGCCGATTAAAACATTTTTTTTTTTTTTTACACCTTTATTTAACTAGGCAAGTCAGTTAAGAACACATTCTTATTTTCAATGACGGCCTAGGAACGGTGGGTTAACTGCCTTGTTCAGGGGCAGAACGACAGATTTTTACCTTGTCAGCTCGGGGATTCAATCTTGCAACCTTACGGTTAACTAGTCCAACGCTCTAACCACCTGTTTTACATTGCACTCCACGAGGAGCCTGCCTGTTATGCGAATGCAGTAAGAAGCCAAGGTAAGTTGCTAGCTAGCATTAAACTTATCTTATAAAAAAAATCAATCATAATCAGTTAAGTTAAGTTAGTTAACTACACATGGTTGATGATATTACTAGTTTATCTAGCGTGTTCTGCGTTGCATATAATCGATGCGGTGCGCATTCGCGAAACAGGACTGTTGTTGCTCCAACGTGTACCTAACCATAAACATCAACGACTTCCTTAACATCAATACACAAGTATATATTTTTAACCCTGCATATTTAGTTAATATTGCCTACTAACATGAATTTCTTTTAACTAGGAAAATTGTGTCACTTCTCTTGCAACAGTCAGGGTATATGCAGCAGTTTGGGCCGCCTGGCTCGTTGCGAACTAATTTGCCAGAATTTTACGTAATTATGACATAACATTGAAAGTTGTGCAATGTAACAGGAATATTTAGACTTATGGATGCCACCCGTAGATAAAATACGGAGCGGTTCAGTATTTCACTGAAAGAATAAATGTTCTGTTTTCGAGATGATAGTTTCCGGGTTCGACCATATTAATGACCTAAGGCTCGTATTTCTGTGTGTTATTATGTTATAATTAAGTCTATGATTTGATAGAGCAGTCTGACTGAGCGATGGTAGGCACCAGCAGGCTCGTAAGCATTCATTCAAATAAAATGTTATTTGTCACATACACATGGTTAGCAGATGTTAATGCGAGTGTAGCGAAATGCTTGTGCTTCTAGTTCCGACAATGCAGTAATAACCAACGAGTAATCTAACCTAACAATTTCACAACAGCTACCTTATACACACACAAGTGTAAAGGGATGAAGAATATGTACATAAAGATATATGAATGAGTGATGGTACAGAACGGCATAGGCAAGATGCAGTAGATGGTATCGAGTACAGTATATACATATGAGATGAGTAATGTAGGGTATGTAAACATTATATTAAGTGGCATTGTTTAAAGTGGCTAGTGATACATTTTTTACATGTATGGCAGCAGCCACTCAATGTTAGTGGTGGCTGTTTAACAAACAAACATGTTCAAACAGCACTTTCGTGCGTTTTGCCAACAGCTCTGCTGTTTATGACTTCAAGCCTATCAACTCCCGAGATTAGGCTGGTGTAACCGATGTGAAATGGCTAGCTAGTTAGCAGGGTGCGCACTAATAGCATTTCAAACGTCACTCGCTCTGAGACTTGGAGTAGTTGTTCCCCTTGCTCTGCGTGGGTAACGCTGCTTCGAGGGTGGCTGGTTCGAGCCCAGGTAGGAGCGAGGAGAGGGACGGAAGCTATACTGTTACACTGGCAATACTAAAGTGCCTATAAGAACATCCAACAGTCAAAGGTATATGAAATACAAATCGTATAAAGAGAAATAGTCCTATAATAACTACAACCTAAAACTTCTTACCTGGGAATATTGAAGACTCATGTTAAAAGGAACCACCAGCTTTCATACACTGCTCAAAAAAATAAAGGGAACACTAAAATAACACATCCTAGATCTGATTGAATGAAATATTCTTATTAAATACTTTTTTCTTTACATAGTTGAATGTGCTGACAACATAATCACACAAAAATTATCAATGGAAATCAAATTTATCAACCCATGGAGGTCTGGATTTGGAGTCACACTCAAAATTAAAGTGGAAAACCACACTACAGGCTGATCCAACTTTGATGTAATGTCCTTAAAACAAGTCAAAATGAGGCTCAGTAGTGTGTGTGGCCTCCACGTGCCTGTATGACCTCCCTACAACGCCTGGGCATGCTCCTGATGAGGTGGCGGCTGGTCTCCTGAGGGACCTCCTCCCAGACCTGGACTAAAGCATCCGCCAACTCCTGGACAGTCTGTGGTGCAATGTGGCGTTGGTGGATGGAGCGAGACATGATGTCCCAGATGTGCTCAATTGGATTCAGGTCTGGGGAACGGGCGGGCCAGTCCATAGCATCAATGCCTTCCTCTTGCAGGAACTGCTGACACACTCCAGCCACATGAGGTCTAGCATTGTCTTGCATTAGGAGGAACCCAGGGCCAACCGCACCAGCATATGGTCTCACAAGGGGTCTGACTGAGGATCTCATCTCGGTACCTAATGGCAGTCAGGCTACCTCTGGCGAGCACATGGAGGGCTGTGCGGCCCCCCCAAAGAAATGCCACCCCACACCATGACTGATCCACCGCCAAACCGGTCATGCTGGAGGATGTTGCATGCAGCAGAACGTTCTCCACAGCGTCTCCAGACTGTCACGTCTGTCACATGTGCTCAGTGTGAACCTGCTTTCATCTGTGAAGAGCACAGGGCGCCAGTGGCGAATTTGCCAATCTTGGTGTTCTCTGGCAAATGCCAAACGTCCTGCACGGTGTTGGGCTGTAAGTACAACCCCCACCTGTGGACGTCGGGCCCTCATACCACCCTCATGGAGTCTGTTTCTGACCGTTTGAGCAGACACATGCACATTTGTGGCCTGCTGGAGGTCATTTTGCAGGGCTCTGACAGTGCTCCCCCTGCTCCTCCTTGCACAAAGGCAGAGGTAGCGGTCCTGCTGCTGGGTTGTTGCCCTCCTACGGCCTCCTCCACGTCTCCTGATGTACTGGCCTGTCTCCTGGTAGCGCCTCCATGCTCTGGACACTACGCTGACAGACACAGCAAACCTTCTTGCCACAGCTCGCATTGATGTGCCATCCTGGATGAGCTGCACTACCTGAGCCACTTGTGTGGGTTGTAGACTCCGTCTCATGCTACCACTAGAGTGAAAGCACCGCCAGCATTCAAAAGTGACCAAAACATCAGCCAGGAAGCATAGGAACTGAGAAGTGTCTGGTCACCACCTGCAGAACCACTCCTTTATTGGGGGTGTCTTGCTAATTGCCTATAATTTCCACCTGTTGTCTATTCCATTTGCACAACAGCATGTGAAATTTAATGTCAATCAGTGTTGCTTCCTAAGTGGACAGTTTGATTTCACAGAAGTGTGATTGACTTGGAGTTACATTGTGTTGTTTAAGTGTTCCCTTTATTTTTTTGAGCAGTGTATGTTCTCATGTTCTGAGCAAGGAACATAAACGTTAGCTTTCTTACATGGCACATATTGCACTTTTACTTTCTTCTCCAACACTTTGTTTTTGCATTATTTAAACCAAATTGAACATGTTTCATTATTTATTTGAGGCTACATTTATTTTATTGATGTATTATATTTAGTTAAAATAAGTGTTCATTCAGTACTGTTGTAATTGTCATTAATACAAATACATTTAATAAAAAAACAAAAATAAAAAAAACGGCTGATTAATCGGTATCGGCTTTTTTTGGTCCTCCAATAATCGTTACCGGCTTTTTTTGGTCCTCCAATAATCGTTACCGGCTTTTTTTTGGTCCTCCAATAATCGTTACCGGCTTTTTTTGGTCCTCCAATAATTGGTATCGGCGTTGAAAAATCATAATCGGTCGACCTCTAGGAAGGGCCCTCATTCGAGCAGTGAATTTCAAACACAGATTCAAAAAGACCAGGGACGTAGATGGGTAAAAATGTGATAAAAAGCAGACATTGAATATCCCTTGGAGCATGGTGAAGTTATTAATTACACTTTGGATGGTGTATCAATACACCCAGTCACTAAAGATACAGGAGTCCATCCTAACTCAATTACCGGAGAGGAAGGAAACCGCTCAGGGATTTCACCATGAGGCCAATGTTGACTTTATAAACAGTTAGTTTAATAGCTGTGATAGGAGAAAACTGAGGATGGATCAACAACATTGTAGTTACTCCACAATACTAACCTAATTGACAGAGTGAAAAGAAGGAAGCCTGAACAGAATATAATTTTTCCAAAACATTCATCCTGTTTGCAATAAGGCACTAAAGTAAAACTGCAAACAATGTGTCAAAGAAATTAACTTCATGTCCTGAATACAATGCGTTATGTTTGGGGTAAATCCAACACATCACTGAGTACTATTCATATTTTAAGCATGGTGGTGGCTGAATCATTTAATCTATTTTGATTTCAGGCTGTAACACCAAAATGTTGAACTAAGTCAAGTGGTCTGAATACTTTCTGAAGGCACTGTAAATCTACACCCAAGTGTGTTTATTGTAACAACTTTTCATATACCTTTATCAACCCACATACCCATGTTACACTTTGATATTCTGCGTCTTCTCAAAGCCATGAAGGCGCTGGATGAGATGTTCTACCTACCCTTTCTCCATTTAAAGCTGCAATATGTAACTTTTTGGTAGACCCTTTGAAAGCAAGTCTAAGAAGCGGTTGATCTGTTCTATGTGCACTATTTCTATGCTTCCCGGTCTCAGTTTAGTTTTGAGTCTTACTTTCGATTTTGTACACCAGCTTCAAACACAATAATTTGGGTAATTGAAAATATATTTCACAGCAGTTTGTATGGTACAATGATTCTCTACACTATGCATTGCTTATTTTGTCACAAACTGAAATTAGGCAAACTATTAGAATTTTTGCAACCAGTAAATGGCACAGAGATTTCTGCATATTGCACCTTTGACACACCAACAATATTGAAATAGCATTACCACCACAGGAGGTTGGTGGCACCTTAATTGGGGAGGACGGGCTTGTGGTAATGACTGGAGCGGAAAAGGTGGAATGGTATCAAAAACATGGTTTGATGCCATTACAGTTGCTCTATTCCATCCATTATTAAGAGCGATCCTCCCCTCAGCAGCATTCACTGATTACTACTGACAAAAATAAAACAGCGCCAAACCTAACCCTGTTCTTCCTACTCAGTCTCAGCCAAATAGCAACATTTCAGTCCCAGGTAGCTTACCTTTCGGAGGCGGTTCTGTTTGAGGTCCAGTTTGAGCTGCTGGTTCTGCAGCAGAACAGTCTTCATGCTGTTCCTCAGCTCCCCCACCTTGGCCTGCAGCATGAACTTATCCTTTCTGGTGCTGCTCAGTTCCTCCTGCACAGACTCCAACTCCACCTTAATGCCCTAGAATGCAGAAAAAGGCAAAGTCAGTTACAAAATGGTAACACAATGAACAATGACAGCGTTAAGGTGACCGTAAAGTTTGCTTCTGTGGCGCTAGCCATCTCTGTCCTCAGCACCCTGGTTGTGTGTGTGTACCTGTAGAGCTGTCTGCAGGCTGTCCAGCTCCCTCTGGCTGCACTGCTCCACCAGTTCCAGCTGCTGTCTCTGGGCCTCGATCTCCCTCTGCCTCTGCTCCACCTCCCACTTCAAATCCTCAACCTGGAGGAGAATATAGTCAAGTCAGTGACCGATGTCTCTTTCAACAAACAACTTCCTTATTCAAGGTCCTGTGTTGTGTTTAGTAGGGCACACAACCTCCTGGTTGGTGAGGGGCTGCTTGCTAAGCTGTTCATCCAGCTGTTTCTGGAGGATCTGGAGCTGGGAGTGGGCCTCTGATAGCTCCTCCTGGAACCTGGACACCTCCTGAGAGTGTTTCTCATCCTGAGCCCTATGGAGGGGAAGGAAAGGATGTTAAGGTGAAACAGTTAAGATGAAACAAGGAGAGACATAAGATCAAAACTAAAAGATAACTTTGAGTTAGACAGGGTTATTACCTAAAATACAAGGACCGAGCATGCCCCAATGATTCCATCAACTAATAAGGCTAATCAAAATATTCTCTTAATCTGTTAAACACAGCAGCGTCATTCCAGGCCTTATTCATTAACTATAAACTGCAAATTGAGACTCACTGTAGTTTGTGTGCCTCGCTGTGCAGGGCTTTGACCAGCTCTTCTTTGGCCTGCAGGTCCTTCTTGATCTCACACAGCTCCAGCATGGCTGCCCTGTAATGTCGCCTGTTGTGGGCAGCCTCTGCCTTAGCTGCTGCCACCTAGTGGACATAACACGCATTTACAGTCTGTCTCCAAAGGCTTCATTGAGTGCATTACAGTATGCTACAATGTGGTAATGTAATGACTTTTTAAGACTATGTTGTGGCTGGGCCAGTCTGTCTCCTTCACTTCAGGGGCTTGTACGTGTGTAATGTGTTACAATGTGTTAATGACGACAGATAATGACTATGTTGTGGCTGGGTCGGATTAGGTGTCTTTACCTGCTCTTTCAGGTCCTTGACTTTGGCTTTCTCCTTCTCCAAGGCGACCTGTAGTGTCTGGACCAGCTGTTTCATCTGCTGGTCTTCCTCCTCTTTGCGTTTTAGTACAGCTTGCACCTGTGGAGAAGGGCAAGGAAGAGAATAGAAAAAAAACAATCAGTTCGTTAGCTTTTTGAATCAAAAAGAGCAACCACTGACTCAAAATGATGTTACTTTACCCACATGGGTAAAGTTATTTAATTGATCAGTGATAGAAGTAACTGAGAATGTAAGATTGAAGTCTTTCACCTGGAGGTTGAGCTGGACCAGGTCGGCCTCTCTCTTGGCCAGGGCAGTCTCTAGAATATTGGTATGCTCCCGCAGTGCATTATGGGACTGCCCCAGTCCCGTCAACTTCCCTTTCTCATGCTCCAGCTCCAGGGATAACTTCTTGTTGGCGTCTTCCAGTCGTCTAATCCTCCTCTTGAAGCATCGCGCCTCCTGCAGCTGTGGATAAAAAAGATAGACGATTTTACAATCAAGGTATCTAAGAAGCACAAGAACCATTGGATGCGAGTAATTTTCAGAGGGGTTGGGATAGTAACACACATTTCTGTTGGACATTTGTGGACAATAAAGTAATCTTCTCTTCTCTTAATTGTCATTTGCCAGAGTCTCTCACGTCATCGGGCTGGTGGTGTACTTATAGCCTGATTAAAACAGACAATGTAAAGCAATGGTGAAACGTAGCGAAATCGGTTTCGATGCCAGGATAGTGTATTTAGTTGTTATCGCCCAGACTGTCTCACCTCATCTTCTAGCTCCATTACTTTCTCCTGTAACTCTTCCAGCTCAGTGCTGGTGAGGGAGATGACCTCCTGAAGCTCCTTCTCCAGCATGGCTTTGCTGTGGCTCACAGCCTGGTGTTCACTCTGCAGAGCCTCAATCTTATCCTAGAACAAGTAAGAGGTTTAGATCAGCATTCAAACATCAATCAATCATATTTATTTATATAGCCCTTCGTACATCAGCTGATATCTCAAAGTATCTCAAAAACATCACAGTTGGCTACGGTTGTGCTGTAATCTGTTATTAGTATGGCCACAAGTTTTTCCTGACCACATGATCTGACCAGAAACAAACTCTGGACCCTAGTTCCTGGTTGTCATGTGATCAGGAAAAACTCTGGGCCCTGATTATGAGGTTAGTACTGAATGTACCTGCAGGGCCTGGTTGTTGCCGCCATCTGAGACCTGGGCCTTGAGTTTGACCAGCTCTGCCTCGGTAGTCTCCTTGTCGGCCAGGGCTTCTTGGAGCCTGCGACTCAGGATGCCCACTGCGTTCTCATAGGCCTTGTGCTTGGCCTTCATATCCTTCTGCGCGCTGGTCAAATCTGTCCCCAGCCGCTTCATTCTCACCTTCTGCTCTGAGATGGCCCTGAGAGAGGAAAATAAAACAATTAGACACATTAGTGCACATCTAAGCAATCTGAATAAAATAGGTTATCCTGTCTGAGTAAGAGAGTTTCTGATGCCATTTACACAGATTCATAGTAAATCTGTTTGGGTCAGTACTATGGGAACCAAGCTAGTTATAGAAGTCTGTCTGGCTGTAGAAATGTTGTGTGACTCACTTCCTGGCTTCAGACTGCATCAGGTCCACCTGTTTCTTCAGGCCCTCATTCTCCTCCGTCACTGCTGCTTGCTGGCTCTGGTCAAACTGCAGGGACTGTGGAGGGACATCAAACACACACAATGATTATAATCAAATGCCTATCAAAAATAGAGTACTGCATTTTTAAAAGAAAGCCAGATAAGGCAATGGGATGTCATGCAAGTACTGTCATGAGAGTAATGCAAAGAAAAACCTAGAGCTACTAGGATGTCAGGCTTGTGTAGGATGGGGTCATGTACCTGTATCTGAGACTCCAGCTGATCCCTCTCGGTCTGCACAAACTGCAGGTGGTTCTCCAGGCTGTTCATCTGCTGCTGGACCCGGACCACTTCCGTCTGCAGCCGGCTCTGCTCCAGCTCAGCTTTCTGTTTCTCCCCATGGGCCTCCAGCAGCTCTTGCTTCAGTCCCTTCACCTCCGACACCAGACGCTTCTTAGTTGACTTCAGCTCGCTGATGAGCTGCTCCTTGGAGCTGGCATCCCGCCGATATGCCTCCACCATCACCTGATGGGTGGGAAATGGGAAGAGGTGTAAAGAGACGAGTCCTGTGTGTGAATGTGCACACACAATCCTTCAAAAACAAAGGGTTACAGGATAGGGAGTGACAAGCACCTTTTGCTGCATGAACTGCTCTTTCAATTTCTGAGCGTGTTTCTTCAGGGTGCTGTTATCCTGCTGCAGAGATCCAATCTAAAAAGAAAATGGCGTTCACTTTCTACTTAAGCTCAAACATGTTGCTCAACAGCCAGAGAGGAGTGTGATTAGACCATCTGGCTCCATGGTGGTTTGTTTCTCACCTGTGAGGATTTGACTTGGACCTCCTGCCTGAGCTGATCAAGGACATCTGAGGCCACCAGCACCTCCTCCCCCAGCCTCTCCGCCCCCTCGTCCAGCTGACTTTTATCAGCTCTGGCTGCCTGGAGGGCCACCTCCAGCACGATCTTCTCATTCTGCAGATACTGGATGTTCTCATCCTTGGCGTTGGTCTCTGTCTGCAGCTCTGCCAGCGTAGCCTCCAGCTCCAGGTAGCGGGCCTCCAGCTGGTTGATGGACTGCTCTTTGGTGTGAAGGCTCTCCTGAGTGGCTGTCAGCTGTCTCATCAGCTCCAGATGCTCCTTCTGGAGGGCCTCCAGCTGCAGGTCCTTCTGGGATAGGGTCACCTTCATCTGTGGGGGACACAGAGAGGGGTTACATGAGGCAACTGTTGCTCCCAAATAGCAAAACAGTGAGCGGACATTGACTTTTTCTCTACGTATTGGACTTTGTTTTTGTCTCGCTCCTGATATTTTTGTAGATGTGTGTAAAACCCCTTCCTTTCATTGATTTTAAACAACTTCTCCTGAGTGGCAAATTACCTTAATTTGAACAATTAATTATTTACCTGCTCTAGTTCTCTCTCCAGAGAGCTGGCGGCGTTGGCCAGTTTCTGTAAGTGCTCTCGCTCCTCCTCAAACTCGTCCAGTTTGTGCCGAAGATCATCCTCCACCATGCTCTTGGCATCCTGTATCTGCTGATAGGCAGCTTCCTGGGTCATCATGTCAGCCTACAGCCAGAGGGAGGGGAGAGGTCAGAGAAACACACTGCTTAATAACCTCAATTCTAACGCTGCATCTTTTCTTTTGTCAGTAAATCTTTTATTATTTTTGAGTAAAATTATTCAACAAACCATAACAATATAAACACCAATCACAGAACCTGTCGTATTTTCATAATTTTAAAAGGGGACAGACCTCAATACTCTGCAGCTGTACAGCAATGCGTTCCTTCTCTTTGATTGAGCGATGCTGGGTTTGTGTCAGCTGGTGGGACAGAGTCACGTTCTCCAGCTTCAGGTGCTCCAAGGCACCAATCTGGGTCATCTGCCCAGCCTGGAAAAAACACGTCAACTCCATGACACGTCAACTCCATGACACGTCAACTCAGTAGAAGCAAGATACAGACAGACAACCATACCTGCATGTTGACCATTTCGCCCTGGAGTCGGACCCGAGCCTCCTGGGCCAGCGCTAGCTGCTGCTGGTACCACTGGCGGACCTGCTGCAGCGAGATGATCTCTGCCTGGGAGGTCTTCAACCTGCTCTGCAGGGTGGTGCGCTCTAGCTGGACCTGCTGGAGCTGAGTCTGGAGACCACCCATCTGCTGACGCAACTCCTGAACTGAAGGAGAACACCACCATAAGAAATAATTCACGAAATTTGACAGAAATGTATTGCAATCATAAATACCCCAATATTGTATTAGTATTATTGTGAGGAGATGCTGATGTGAAAGTATGATGCCCATACTAGGCTATCCATCCATCCAACTCACCAGCGTTATCCCTGGAGGTCACATTCTGTTGCATCTCCTCTACCTTCCCCATGAGTCTCTGGTATTGCTCCTCAGCCACCTGCAGGTCGTTGCCCAGCGAGGCCAGGCCAGCGTTCTTGCTCTCCAGGTTGCCCTGCAGCTCCACCATGGCCCTCTCCAGCTGGAAGCAGCTCTGGCGCAGGGTGGACACTTCCTTGTTGAGGGAGCTCTGCTTCTCTTGGCTGGCATGGGACTGCTCCACCTGGGCCTGCAGCTGGGCGTTGACTGTAGCCAGCTTGGCCTGGAGCTCAGTCTTCTCTTTCAGAGCCTGGAGAGGATACGGGGAAAGAGGGTGAGGGAGTGATCTCCAGTATTCCCAATGGCTTGTGCAGGGAGGGATTGTAGGGTGTTAGCCTAGCTATTCCAATGAAAGTAAGTAAGTCTCAACATGTGGTAAGTTGAGTGGTAATTACTGTAGCTGATCCTATGTTAAGATTATAAGCCATCATAGACACACCCCGTATGTTAGTTAGTTACCTGGTTGGCCTCAGAAGACAGAGACTCTAGCTGGCCCTCCAGTCTCATCTTCTCCTTCAGAACCTGGAGCATTTCGTCATGTCCCATCACAGAGCTCTCCAATGACACACTACAGGAAATTAACCCATTGAGCATGAAACAAGAAATGTAACAATTGTGTGCTACTGGAACATTCAAGCAAATTCCACCAATTCAATTGTAAATTATTCCTGGAATAGTAATGCGGATTCATCGTATAATAGCAATGTCCAAAAGCTGACTATCATCCTTGTTCATTTAGCTTGAGTATGCAACAGCAATGTGCTTATGTTATTTAGTAGTACTACACCAGTCAGTCTATGTGTTGCTATGTGCTATTACAGAAGAGCTGTGTGCTGGTCAGGTGTACCTGCTGGAGAAGCTGTCCCTGCGGCTGCGTGGTCCCCCGGTCCCCTCCCTGTCCTGCTCCAGCAGGTGCTGTTCATCGCTGGCAGCCTGCAGGACCTCCTGCAGTGATGGGAAGTTGCCCATGGCCTCCGGAACAATCTCCCTGCCCTCCACCATGTAGTTCCCTCTCTGCCTGCCCACTGCTTCAGCCAGCATGCCATAGGTCCCAGTGCCCCCGGTGGAGGTGGACACGCTGCTGTAAGTAGAGCTGTCATCCCCATCTCCACCAGGCCGCGACCCCATACCTGACTCGCTGCCGGCATCCACCTCCAAGGTGTTGTCCTGGAGAGATATTGATGACCCCAGCAGGGCCTCCAAAGAGGTCATCTCCACAGAGCCAACCTCTGACATCATGCTGACCTCGGACAGGGTGGATACAGAGCTCAGGTTGGACCCCAGGGAGCCCATGGAGGGGTCTTCAGACGTTCTGACCCCACCACCGCCTCCACCATCACTAGTGCCCCCTGCTGGCTCGAGGGTCTTGTAATCGGCCAGTGAGTGGATCTTGCTGGTGCGGGGTGATCGTGACATTCTTTCCTTGGCTGGTGGAATGCCCAGGCTGCCCAGCTTAGGGCCCCGGGGGACGCTGGTTCGCAGGAAGGAGTACTCGGTGGTCATGGAGGTGGTGCTGGCCCGGGGAAGAGCCTCTGGGTGCATCATTAGGTCTGGGTCCAGAGTGCTGAACCCACTGCGGCTCTTTGGGGTGGAGCGGTGGGACTGGAAGAGAGAGAGGTGGCATGAGAATGAGCAGAAGACATAGTCTACTTCATCCCAACATTCAGGACTTCAAAAACCAGGCCATTCAACTGAGACTAATAGAGGATCATTTTTATAGGTGGTGGATAGCAACAAAATGAGGCATTATGGCCTGCCATGCAAACAATAATAGGGAGAACACTTCTGCTTGAAATTCAACTCTGTGCAGCTTGTAACTGACAGCTTTATCCTGATGAATATATGCCTGGTGACTGATGCTGTTCACACACTCACCGTCTCCTTGTGCCTTTGCACTCTGTACTGTTTGAGCTGCTCCTCCAGCCGTCGGCGAGCATCACGGCGGATCTTCTCCTCATTCTCCATCTCCAGTGATGGCTCTTTGTCAGCTATAGGAAGAGCAGGTTTAACATAAGAAATAGAAGGCCCTCACTACACCCCTATACAACACAGAATAATGCTAACAATACCTAGGACATTGTCATACAAGCATACAATTCATTTTAGAAGGAAACCACAACTACGTGTACTAAGACTACTTCGTCCCTACAGTTCAGAGCCATTTTAAAATTTGAAATGAGAGTGCTTGTATGACATTGTTATCCATCCACCATGATTAGGAGTGAAGCTGCATGCAGCTTCACTTCCCAGTCCTAACAAAGCCAGATGAGTCAGACTCAATCCATTTATTAGTCAGTCCACTCCAAGATCTTATTTTCAGGTTAGTCAAGTGTGACACAAAATAGTATCCAAACAGATTGTTTTTGGCTTGCGTGGTTAGTGAGTTTACAGACAGCAGGTGATATTCCTGATTGATGATTCTCTGACTGCAATTGGCCAGGTGTGCTGATGATCAACCATGAGGTGTCAGTCAGTGCAACGTAGAAGTTAGCATGAGGACTTCCTGATTGCAGCATCATTTAAAGCAGAATGCACTATGAATGGAACAGAAAATGACACTATAAAATAGTTTTTTTACCCCTTTTTTCTCCCCAATTTTGTGGTATCCAATTGGTAGTAGTTACAGTCTTGTCTCATCGCTGCAACTCCCGTACAGACTTGGGAGAGGCGAAGGTCGAGAGCCATGCGTCCTCCAAAACACAACCCAACCAAGCCGCACTGCTTCTTGACACAATGCACATCCAACCCGGAATCCAGCCGCACCAATGTGTCGGAGGAAACACCGTACACCTGGCAACCTGGTCAGCGTGCACTGCGCCCGGCACGCCACAGGAGTCGCTAGTGCGCGATGAGACAAGGATATCCCTGCCGGCCAAACCCTCCCTCACCCGGACGACGCTGGGCCAATTGTGCGTCGCCCCATGGACCTCCCGGTCGCGGCCGGCTGCGACAGAGCCTGGGCTCGAACCCAGAGTCTCTGGTGGCACAGCCACTGCCCCACCCGGGAGGCCGACACTATAAAAAGAGTTAATGTGACACTGTAAACATTCTATGTGGGAGTGGTTAGCCTTTCACATTCAACAAAAAGCTTGAGATAAAACAAGCCGTATTCTGTTATGTAACGAATAAACTTAAAGAATAAAAAATACTTTGCATATCATGGTATCTGTAAGCCTAGGCCGTCATCCAAAACAACATTCACAACAAACCACACAAGTAAAGGATTAGTTCAAATACAGCCACTAAGTTCCCAACAAAAGCTCCAAGACCCAAATCAAGCAATTAAATGACCACGGGTTTGCACAAAGTAAGCGGGCTCAAACCACTAAAGCACATACCCACTGGATCCCTCTCTTAATTGGAGCGTAGTAAGCACAGGCAAGGAAATTAAAATATTGGATGGGGAACTCAATAAGTCAGCCTCTGAAGCAACATCCCAGAGCAATAGGTGGTTAAAATACACGGGGGGGCACTCACTGCAAGTACAGGTTACAGTATGCTTACACAATTCCGTCTCCTGCATAGGCATACTCAGTTTGAGTGACTGCAATGCATCACCCTTGTGAGCAGGGCCCTCAGCACTAGCTCCCTCAGACTTCTCTAGCATGGGTGGTGGGGGGATAGCGGCCACACCTTGGGATGGCTCTTTGGACTGGGGGCTGACAGGTGGGCTGGTGCCCTGGGCAGCAGGGGGCGCGGGAGGCGGCAGGGGGCCATTTGGACGGCCGTCCCCTCCTGCGGTTGGCCGCGGGCCCTCTGCTACTCGTTCTCCATTTGGCACCACGTCTGCCTTAACAAAACCTGCAACGAGGGAGTGGGGTGAGGTGGGGGGGTTGACAGTGGAGCGTGGCAGTAAAGTCTTTAGTTTCCGGCATACATCCATCCAGTTTTTGTATTTCACAACACAATGAGGGTGGATTGTGATATACTTGAGGTTTTAAAAAAAGGACTAGGAGGCAAGGCTCTTTTGAATTACTTAAAGTCTATTGTGGCTTTCACGGGTAACCGGTCAATCAAGCTTTGTCAAGCCAGAATAACAGTTTGATACTATGCATTATGTCATTTTTATTGAAGGCGAGATGTAGGAATAGGAATAGTGTAGGAAGGTGAAGGAATAACAACGGCATGCTAATATGCCTTAGTGCAGTTGAGGTGACTATGAAGTGACTGGCATGTGGGTCAGTTATGAGGCAAGGCTCAGAGCTGTGTCCAGACAATTCTGCAATTGCACACATAAGTACAAAGAGAGATACCCTGAGGTGGCCGAGTAATGACCTTTTCTCTGGCCGGTCGCACACAAGCATGTCATGCACAGCTTGGAAAGATACTGGCGGAAGACAGAGGAATTCCCTCCATATAAGGAGTTCCTATTACTGCAGATTCCCCACAACAACAATATTTTCACAATTATGTCATGTGAAAAAAATACAAACATTCAGTTATGCTTTGCTATCCTTTAAGTTAGTTTAGGGCTCATTTGAAATTATTTTTTCTCTTACAATTAACTGGTTGAAGAAGAACACACTCCATTTTTTGATGAGAGCATGGAATTATTAAATCAGTCAGCAATACCTCAGAGTCTGACAGCTTGCCTAGAATTACTACATTCAAATACAAAGCAAATCAAATCACATCACTTGAGGGGCAGGCTAGGGCATTAAGTAGGGCAACAACTCACCATTAAGAACATCCCCCGACGCTGTCGGCTCTCCTTTCTTCAGTAGCTGAGCGTCACTCATCACAGAATCAGCACCACCCTCTTTGGACTGTGGTATCAGGTCTAGTTGATGGATTTCTACATTGGTTGTCTCCATCTCAGCAATGACTGAGTTGTGGTTTTCCATTCACATACAGAATAAAATGATGTTGCACTGGAGCCCATGGAAGGGATATGGTAGTCACAGGGTGTAGCTATAATCCTTTCAAAACCTTTTCATCCCGTTCGTTCAGAGTAAAAGCTTGAATGCAATGCAATCCAAGGACACCCCAAAAAAATGGTCTCACCTGAAAATGTATAACATTAAGGTTCAGTTAGAGTGACAATTATAAAGTATTCAGTCTGATCAAAGACAGAGTAATCTAAATGCAAACATGGCGTAATCTGACCGGATTTGCCACCATGATGGTGTAGTGCGGCTGTAGACAAATAAAAAGAAGCGTGGCCTGCATTATTTATTAATACCATTGCAAATGTATTAGGGATGGGCATTCCGAGTCTTTTCTGTGAGCTGGAATCTTTGGCTCAGTTCACCTAAAAGAGCTGTTAATTTGGCTCCCCAAACACCTCTTCAGTAATGCTTAGAAATTGACATAAAACCATGAACAAATTGTGAATCTCTAATTTAAAGCCTAAATTGTTGACTACCATTATGTAAGTGAAATGTGAGTTAAAATACATTTTTATATGACTAAATGATTAGATGAAAAGTTGGTGATCATATGCACATCCTTAAAAACGTAGGTGCTGGGCTAATAAAGAAAACGTGTAAAGAACAGCCCGCACACTGTTTATACTCCCAATTCACTGCTTTACTGACTATGCTTCTTTCTTTGTAAAAGTATTAGATGGCCTGCAAAAAATGTTTTTTACTAAATGTAACGCACGGGAAAATAATTGCTTGGACCAGAATGAGGCTCTCTCCTCACTATATAGTTTCTGCACTGAGGAATAAATTATCTGCATATAATCTCAAAAAGCAATAGTAACAGTATGCAAATAAAGGAGACAAATGAACGGCTCTTTCACATTCGGTTCACCAAAAAAGAGCCGTCGCGAACAACAAATCACTAAAATGTAATAACGGTCTTTATTTTCAATAGATTTGGTAAAATGTTCTGACCAACTGGGAGAATGTGTTCTGGAAGAACAGCGCCACTAAGCAATGGCTAAAGCTGTCTAGCTAACTAACGTTAGCTAAGTGGATTTAGTTAACGTTACAAAAAAATATATCTAGCTAAATTCATTGACCAAAATTTCCTTTGCATATTGCAATCAAATAGCTACAAGGCTAATCAGTCTTGTATAAAAACAGATAGCTATTCGGCAGCTTTACCACACATTCATTGCCTTGCTTATTTCCCAACTTGTAGGTAGCCAGCTAACAACACTATTGCTAACTAGTCAACTGCAAATGACAGCAGCAGCCTCGACACAAGCTAACTTTAGCTGGGTGGTTAGCTAACGTTAGTTAGCCAGCTAAACATACATCATATGGCAAGTTGGTTAGACATGTAAAACACAATGTGTCTGTTATGAAGATGACTGGCCTTTAAAAATTGTTAGTAACAAGCTAGTTAGTTCGCGGTCTCAACCTGTCAAGCAAAGACAGCCTAACGTTACGTTTGCTCGTTAACGTTAGCTATCTAACATTCATTAGCCACATACATAGCTAACACGGGACTATAATTTTTCTACACCCCGATATCACACCAGTTCACGAAGTTGTGTAATGTATAAATCAATGCAGATTGTGAAATTATTAAAAGGTTAAATAAATAACCAAAATATTTATTTCTGACATGACAATAGTTGAAATGCACAGAAAATGTTTATAAAGCCAACCTTTTTCAGACGCCTCTTCGTTCTGCTTCTACGTGGCTAAATGGTTCCATTATTTTACGTGTCCGACGAGAAACAGGATACTTGACATCGTTTTGTGGATTGATGTCTACTAAACACGTATTAAATAATTGTATTTTGCATTTATATATTACTTATTTGTTTAACTAATTATGTATAAATAAGCCTATGCTTGGAAATGACATACATTCAAAGGGCAAAAATGGCAGACAGGTTGCTGCCCGAACTGTTATAATGAACGGACACTCTTTGTATTTATCGGAAAAACATTTAATCCCTCTGGCGGTCGTGAACTAAAACTGCGACCTCTTATCAGAAATTCTAGCTACAATATTTGCAGTATTGTCAGAACTGTAACAAAATGTTTCTGGGAAAAACCTTTATTTCTGTATCCCCATAAAATAAAAAAGATTGCAGTATGTATAACTATGCGGATGCTTTACTGTCATTATGATGTCTTATGCAAAATAAGGTCTTTGAACATGTAAGATCGTTTCTAATTAATTAATGGTTAGGAACAATCATCATTATCACTAAACTATAATTACACTGATCAAAGATCTAATCAATTGACTATTGCAAGTGGTTAAAGAAGGTGTCTAAAATAATCACTAACACCCATTATCGACTAGCTAATTATAGCTTATTAGGCACCCAGTTGGAACATGATGTACAGCTTATTGACAAATTGGCATATTTTATCAACCAACCTTTGCTCAATAGTATTGTAATACAAAATCCATTTAAAAAAAATCAATTTCATCATTAAGATCACTTTATTGGTCAATTGCACCCAAGGTCCAATCAAAATCTGATTTCTGCATTTAACCCAACCCATCCGATAGACAGGTGCGGGGTGCTGTTGTGTGTGTTTTAAAAGCAAAATAAAAGGCAAACATATATTTAAGACATATTAAAATAAAGAGCTTGTCTGGTCTTTTCTTTGGCGAGTCACACAGCATCTGTGCAGGTAGGTCTACATACAATAAGTGGAAGGCAGCACTGCCCTGTCTTAACAGGCTACTGTGCGGTAGACTATGCTGTCATCAGGTGGAGCTCCTGCCTGTTAGAGCGGGGAAACAGACAGACAAGTACTGGTGAAAAATGACTACGAATTTTATTATGATGGAATGTATTGTTTGGAAGTTGATAGTGTAAAGAAGTTATAATGGTGATACAGACATGACATTATGTTTAAACAATCAAACCTTACTTGTATTGCTTCTACTGTATGTAGCTTAATTATTAACACAATGTGTAGCTATGGATAGAATACACAGCTGGATAAGTAACAGTACACAACAAGGTTCATCTAAACAGTAGCAGCCTTACCCTGGTCTGTACTTTCTGTCAGGTCATGTTCTTTAGGATGACAGTGCTGTATTTCATGTCATCATTGTCAATAAATGGGTCCTGCTGGTAAAAAGACACAACTGGAGGTTAACAACACAACTCCTCTGAGACCCAAGCCTAGATCCAAACGATGAAAAACATTTATTAGGCTACACTTCATAAATACTTTTAATAGGCCTCTGATTACGAAAATAATCAGTTTTTTTCTGCCATGTTTTTCTGCCATTCTGTATGTTTACAATGGCATGTATGTTTAGAAAACTGTGAAGAGATACAAAGTATATTGAAAGTAGGTGATTACAAACAGGTGTGGTTCCTGAGTAAATTAAGCAATTGAAACATCTCATCATGCTTAGGGTCATGTATACTCTACAGTACACTGAGTACACAAAACATTAAGAACACCTGCTCTTTCCATGACATGGACTGACCAGGTGAATCCAGGTGAAATCCCTTATTGATTTCACTTATTCAATTCTTTTCAATCAGTGTAGACGAAGGGGAGCAGACATGTTAAAGAAGGATTTTTAAGCTTGAGACAATTGAGGCATGGATTGTGTATGTGTCCCATTCAGAGAGTGAATGGGCAAGACAAAAGATTTTAGTGCATTTGAACGGGGTACGGTAGTAGGTGCCAGGCGCGCCGGTTTGTGTTAAGAACTGCAACGCTGCTGGGTTTTTCACGCTCAACGTTTACCAAGAATGGTCTACTCCAGGGCTGGATGGCATACCAGTTGAGGCATACCACATTTTTTGTGATATACTCAGAGGACTGAAGATCCAGTCCATTTAAAAAAAATTGGAGGCCCCTTACACTTCAGTGCTGTGATGCAGAAATTCTAGCAAAATGTATAGCGCATAGAATTAAAAAGGTATTGTCGGATATTATTCATTCTAATTAGACAGGTATTTTACATGGACGATACATTGGAGATAATGAGACAAGTACTGGAAACAATAGAACACTATGAAAAATCTGGGAAACCAGGCCTGCTATTCATAGCTGACTTTGAAAAGGCTTTTGATAAAGTACGACTGGAGATTATATATAAATGCCTGGAGCATTTTAAGTTAGGAGAATATCTTATAAAATGGGGTAAAGTTATAGTAAACATAGTAAATAATGGCTACTTCTCAGAAAGTTTTAAACTGTCAAGAGGAGTAAAACAAGGTTGTCCACTACCGGCATATCTATTTATTATGGCCATTGAAATGTTAGCTATTAAAATCAGATCCAACAATAATATCAAGGGTTTAGAAATCCAGGGTTTAAAAACAAAGGTGTCATTGTACGCTGATGATTCATGTTTTATTTTAAATCCATAATGTTGATCCCTCCACAGCCTCATAGAGAATCTAGATACGTTTTCTAACCTCTCTGGATTACAACTAAATGAAGTGTACTATATTACATATTGGATCACAAAAAAATACAACTTTTACATTACTGTGTAGTTTACCAATAAAATGGTCTGATGGTGATGTGGACATACTTGGTATACATATCCCGAAAAAAATAAATGACAAATCTCACTCCAATACATTTTTAGATAAAATCTTGCTACCATGGAAAGGTAAATACCTGTATATTTGTTGAAAAATCACCCTTTTTTTTTGAGCCTGTAATCGAACCCACAAACGCTGATGCTCCAGATACTCAACTAGTCTAAAGAAGGCCAGTTTTATTGCTGCTCTAATCAGAACAACAGTTTTCAGCTGTGCTAACATAATTGCAAAATGATCAATCAGCCGTTTCCAGCTACAATAGTAATTTACAACATTAATAATGTCTACACTGTATTTCTGATCAATTTGATATTATTTTAATGGACAAAAAATGTGCTTCTTTCAAAAACAAGGAAATTTCTACGTGACCCCAAACTTTTGAACGGTAGTGTGTGTGTGTGTGTGTGTGTGTGTGTGTGTGTGTGTGTGTGTGTGTGTGTGTGTGCGTGCGTGCGTGCGTGCGTGCGTGCGTGCGTGCGTGCGTGCGTGCGTGTGTGTGTGTGTGTGTGCGTGCGTGTGTGTATACATATATATATATATATATATATTTACAAAAAAATACATGGGGGATTGGAAGTGATGTGGACAATTACATTGATGGAAGCTACAATCTATCTGCAATATTAAAACTGATCGACCCCCCCCCAAAAAAAATAAGAAAAAATAAGAAGAAAAAAGAATGGACTACAACCCAAAGGAAATCCAGCCAAATTGACAACTGTGGGAAGCATTGGAGTCAACATGGACCAGCATCCCTGTGGAACGCTTTCAACACCTTGTAGAGTCCATGCCCCGATGAATTGAGGCTGTTCTAAAGGCAAATGGGAGGAGGTTTAGTTTAGTATATGTAACAGGGTTGGTTATGTTTCCACTTGCCTCTAAAGGAAGGTGTATTTAATGTAAAAAGCATTCTACTTGGATGGTTGAAGTCCGATGACAATAAGGCGTGTTGTGATTGGCCCCGCTTGCAGATAGGGGGAGATCGCGAACGTCAGGTCTCCCCAGTATGAAAATGTGATGCAAAGGGTAGGTCACGTTCTGAGTACTGTTTTCTATTTTCTATTTTACAATGTGTACAAGTTTGCTGTACATTGCTGATTTATACATGTGTGGGTATATGGTACCTGTTAGGGATTGAGTGGCTTTCTGGGATGTGCTTTGGTATATGATTGCTGTATATAAGTGGGTTAGCTGGTCACATAAGCCCACTGCTCACACAGTTGTTTTCATGCTACAGATTTTACCATCGACAACCATCAACATCATCAAGCCCTGCACAACTAACATGCTGTTTCCTATTTAACAAAAGGTATTTACACATGTTATATTTTGTATTGTATTTTTGTATTTTGTTTAGTCCCAGTATGAAAATGTGATGCAAGGGATTTTACCATCGATAACCATCAACATCATCAAGCCCTGCACAATTAACGTGCTGTTTCCTATTTAACAACAGCAGATAATAAATAATGCTCAACTGGGACCACTGGCTGGAGTGACTGTAACAAGAAATTGGAGAGAAAAAGGGGTAAAAAAAAAACAACAACAAAAAACAATGTCAGATCTTCAACGTTATATCCACATTGAAATGGTGTCGTGTGCCCAGTGGGATGTTTCACTATGTTGTTAAAAACATGTTATGAAATCTTGTTTGCCAAAAGGATCGAGAAACATAATAAAGACTCCAAAAAGATATGGGAAAGATTCTTGCTTTTACATAAAGGAATATCATGGCCATGAAGTACCACATCAGAATAAAATCAATAGGCTGGACAGCACCTCCTACTGGAGAATTGATCTATCTACAGCTACTCTTTGGTCTCCCATCCAGGCTTTTAACCAAGCCCTGCTTGGCTATAATATTTGTCACTAACTAGTGCCTATGTGCTACAGTATCATGAGATTGACTTTTGAGAGAGCTCCACCTCAAAAGTAAATAGATTTACTGTTGTTATCAAAGTAATTCCAACGGGTAAGTTTAACAGAGAAAATGAAATGCGACCATACTTTATCACTCACAGTATATATCATCAATGATGCTATTTGCAATGTCACCAAAAGCTATTGTTTCAATTCCACCTAGAATTCAACTAAAAATAGACACTACACTAGTGCTATGGTTTCAAGCTCTGGTTGATTTAAAATGTTACGATATTTAGTGAATTGTGTTTGGTTGGCAACGCAACTAAATATCAACATTTGAAGGAGATCTCTGCTTGGATAGTTCCATCTGTGCCACTGACTTAGTCTGGCTTTATTTCCTGTTTGTCTCCAAATTAATAATTAATATGTTGGATACACGTCTCACCCAATTACTAAAGTTAAAGAATATGACTAAATCAAATCAAACATGATTTAAAGTGCTTTTAAAGTTTAATTTGATTCGATTTAGATTTTGGGTGAATCCAACATATCAATTATTTAGTGTATTCAACATATAAACTATTACTTTGTAGACGAACTGGAATTAATGCCAGTAGCACAGATGGAACTATCTAAGCAGAAGATAAATCTCCTTCAAATGTTGATATTTGGTTGTGTTGACAGTCGAAGCTAATTCAATATCACTTTTGTAATACAGTAAATAGGCTAAATTTAAGGCTATCTTACAAACTAACATTCAACCTTAAAATGAGTAACACATCCATGGATGCATTTTGAGGTTACTGTAACTATAAATGTATTATTGTTAAATCATGTAAAGCGTGCATGTTCAAGATAGCATGCATAGGTCGTTGCACGTCTGTGGAGATCTTCACAATTGCTATAATAATCTATGCAGAATCTCAAATGGCATTGATCACTTGCACCATGTGCTTTTAATGTAATGTTAACTGCAATCAAGGTAATTTGGTTCTACTAGTAGTTGAAGCACAATGATAACACATTCATCTGTTGTATAAATAAACAAAATATCTGACATTGTATTCCCATTTGAACTTTGCTGTGCTTTAAAATGGTTGAAAGTGCAGTGATAGACATTTGGTGACAACTAAACCAAAAATCTGACATTGTTTTTTCATTGGAATTTGGTTGTGCTTTTAGATGGTTAAAAGCATAGCGATAACACATTTAACTAACTTTTGTCTGTCTTTTTTAATGGGTGAAAATATAGTCACTAATAAAAGTCTACACACCCCTTGCACAGTCTTCAGATTTTGCTGCCTTTAAATTAAATCTAAAAAGAGATTAAATAGATGTATTTTTCCTACCGATCTACAAAAACCCACTCCACATTTTCAAAGTAGATTAATAAAAAATAAAAAATAAAGATTTTTTGAATGCCTAAGTCTTCATACCCCTGAGTTAATACTTGGTGGAAGAACCTTTGGAAGCCATTACAGCTGTGAATCATTTTGAATAAAATTATACCAACCTTGCACAATTCTTACGGCAATTCACAGTAGAAGGAATTTCCAAGAGGTGTTCAGTGTTTTTGAGTGGTTCAGTCTCAGTCCTGGCTTTAATTTGCTTGAAAATCTGAGACAAGGTTTGAATATTGCTGTCCATTAATGATTCCCAACCAAATGTACTGAGCATGAGCAAATTTGGCCAAACAATGGATATACAGTATGTTGCCCTAAGAGTTGTGCAAAGTTGGTAGAATATTATTCAAAATTATTCACAGCTGTAATGGCTGCCAAAGGTGCTTCCACCAAGTATTAACTCTGGGGTGTAAAGACATATGCAATCAAGAAGACATCTTAATTTTTCTATTTTTAATTCATTTGGAATATTTTCTATAGTTTTCTTTCAACTTACAATTGTGGAGTAGGTTGTGTTGATCTGTAGGAAAATAATTTGAAGACTGTGCCAGGGGTGTGTAGACTTTCAGTAATCACTGTATTTTGTTATCTCATTGATCAACATCTCAACCAAATATTACCCTATTATCCACGTTGAAATGGCGTGGTATGCCCAGTGGGATGTTTCACTATCATTTAATTACGTTGATAAAAATGACATCTTATGAAATCATGTTTGACAAAAGGCTCAAGAAAAATAATATAGACTCCAAAAAGATATGGGAACGATTCTGGTTTTTACATAAAGGAATATCATGGCCACGAAGTACCACTTATCAGAAGAAATTAAATTATCTCCCTATGTATTTTTATTTTTATTTTTCTGTTTGTTTGGGATGTTGGTTTGTCTTATTGGTTATTATTTTTGTATTTTATTTGTTGTGGCCCAATGGGCTCCTGTATAGTTTGGTGTATTGTGTGATTCTTTTGTGTTGAATATGAAAAAATGAAATAAATTGTTTAATAAAAACAACTATTGTTTCACTTCACTGAATGTTTGGATTTGCAGACTAACTTTGTAGGGGGAATATGTGGGATAAAGAACATTGGTTCTTAGTAAAAGAACCAGGGTTGGTGTCAATTTTATAAATGTACTCATGAATTGACCCCAACCTTGGCAAGAATAATGTGTTTAAAGTTACAATGTTTAGTAGGAAACGGCAACCAAACTTGTAATAATCTTCAGATTAAAAGCAATGCTGATCATTTGATCATATATACACATACCCTTACTTGCGAGTCTGGAGAAGATGAGGAGGAGGAGGGAGAAGGAGAGATGAGGAGCCATGTGTGTGGGATTTTGGTCTCTGTCCCTTACCAGGTATGAATGCACAAATGTGTGTTTCAAAGACCAAGGTACCAAAGACAATGACTCTACCTCCTAATCTTCATAGGCATCACTGTTTATTACTCTCTTCCTGCTACATTTACGTTAAAATGCCCCCCTCAGTGGCAGATAGCAACTATTACGTCCCTTGAGCTAGTTGTAATCCAAGGCTCTCAGTCCTATTTTTAATCTGTTTTTTAAATATTTATGTTTTCTGTTTTTTTTCTCTCACAATTCACATAAAAGCCAAGACCTCTTGGTAGCAATACTATCAATAGGAAGGCTACATAAGGATAAGGATGTATTTACCAAGAAATGTGCAGTATCTTGTTCCACCACAAGACTGTCCCATGTACTCACTGACGTGCATATGAGTGAGTATGCTCAGGAATGATTACTTAACATTGACAGGGCAGACAATAGATGCTACTCCCTCCTGATTTGCCCTTAAAGCTGTTAAAGCCAGCCAAACAATATGATAAACAGTTTAGTGAGCATTTTGTTCAATAGGTCTACATCACCATTAATCAGCATGCTTATGAATATCAGCTAATCTCATTAACTCCATGTGATACAGATCATCTTCAGTGCATTTGTAAACATACTTGTGTCAACTTTACACAAATGTATTCTCAACTCTGCATAAGTCAAGTAATGTATTTGATGTAAAAAGATCTGATGTGATTTGTCAAAATACTAATTAGTGGAAAAAAGATCAGAATTGGGCTACCTGTGCAAATGCAGCCATAGGCTTAGAAGTGTAGCCTTCCTATATGATTGTATATTGCCTTTGCCAAAAGGGTTGGGCTTTTATGGCACAGGTGGTAGTGGACTTTCTCTCTAAATAGAGGTCCCATGGTTCAGCCCTGTTCCGCTCCAGCTTTCCCTTCTCAATTTTCTACACATTCATAAAGTCATTATATCTACACCTACACTGGGTCAAGCTCACTTTGTGCACCCCCCGCTTAATTGGTGGTACCAATGCAAGAGTAAGCTACCCATGTTCACATTGGGTTTGTGCACGGGACCCCCTAAATGAGAGTACTATTACCCTGCTACCATGTTGCCTGGCCTTTTATGGAACAGGTGGTGGTGCCCTGTTCCTTAATCACAACACAATCATATAAAGTTACTCCAAATCAATGGTCTGCAGATTACCTACTACAGGGAAATGTAGGTTACTATTCCTAATCCCACGCATGGTGCATTGAAAGTGTAAGTTTTGTCAAAATGATTGTGGACAAATTGTACTGACTGTCAAGTTGTGAGCCCTTCAGTACAACCCCCTGTGATTTCTGCATGCGGGTCCACGAACGATGAAAGCGCGCCCCCGAGACTTCAGGTGAATGGGAAGCGAGAGCGGGTTATGGTTCAGTGTGCGTCGGGGAAAAGGAAAAAATAAGGAAAATGACCTGCAACAGCTCGTTCTGGGCACATGTGTTCATGACAGCGTATTTACTGTGGGTCACGGGACGTGTTGCTCAGAAAGTAAGTAACACATGGCTGCTCTTTGTTTACAGTCTATATTTGCCTCATAAAAAAGCGCAGTGAATTGTTTCACCCGTCATCCGTCTTCTAGTTTAGTGACTGGCTGAAAACTTGTTAAGCAAGAATTAAACTGTATTAAGTTTCCTTGTTGTTGTTGTGTAGCTAGTTATTTTCCACCCAGGGAAAGACAGAATATAGACTTTCCTGGGTAATTTGTAATTATTGTAAGAACTTGATGCACTAAATGCACTGTAAAATATTGTAGTAGAGTAGTCCGGTATGCATGTGGACACCACCCGTGCATACACAGGGGTCATCTCTCCAGAAGTTTGAGTATAGTTTTACATTAACAATCACTTTTTAGTAATCTAATAGCATTAACTTATAAAATGATCTACTATACTATCGAGTGCTACAAAAAGCTTATTGACATTTCAATAGGAAGCTTCCAATAGTAATCACCCCAAGTTCAAAGTCATGCTGGGTTGGTAATTGAGGAAAATAAGTCATTATTTTATGTGATTTTTCCAGTTGATCATTTTGTCAATTTAATGCACAATTGGATATCAGCTTTTCGCAACTGTAAGATATCACACAAAAATATACATCAATATTAGGCTATAGCCAGATGTCTGCACTTATTGATAACCAGCTGGCAGTACTCTCTGTAAGGCTCCATTTTCCAACTATGGGGAGGAAAACATCCCATGACACTGAGCATGCACTCAACTTTTTGTCCTCAACTATATCTAGTAGAGTTAAAGGCAATGGCATGCAGAGTCAGACAGAGAGAGCAGTGAAATGAGAACCACATGGATGAAGCCAGAGCAGGGCATGTTCACCTCCTGTTGGTCTGAGTCTGACTCACTCTCACTTTGTGGTGAAAACAACCCCCACTGCCTGACTGCCTGACACTGACATGGATTTCATGACTTTATTCCTGAACAAGAGCTCTCATAAATCACCCTGTACACACTGTAGAGTAGAGAAACCTTACTCTTGCTCTCTGTTATACAACACACAGCTGTTTCTGTCTGACAGGGTTCCTAGTACAGTAGTATTTAAGTGTAAACCAACCGTTCCCTTACAATTCATTATCAGTGTTACATGGCACTGGATTGCATGGTATAATCAGTGGCTTTTTCCTGGTTATTGGGTTTCCACATTCATACTAAGGTGGGGTTTGGGGGTGTAACACACCTGAAACATGTTCAGCTGTATGGTGTAACACACCTGAAACATGTTTAGTACAGCGGAGGCTGCTGAGGGGAGGACGGCTCATAATAATGTATGGGATGGAGTCAATGGAATGGTATGAAACACATCAAAGATGTGGTTTGCATGTGGTTGATACCACTCCATTGACACCATTCCAGCCATTATTATTAGCCGTCCTCCCTTCAGCAGCCTCCACTGGTTTAGCAGTATGGTTGTGCAAAAGATGGTGCAGCAGAAGCAGTCCAGGTGACACTCTGGTTTGGGTTTCTTCTCAATTTGGTTCAATTCCCAAACTAGAAAGAAACCTGTATGTAGGCTGCATTCTTATTCATATCTGCTCTCCTTTTCTGAGTGTTCTGTATGTGAACATCTGACACTGTAGCATTGACTTAAATAGCATAAATATATGTGCAGTATCTGGGGAGAATTAAGCTATTGATCGCAACTGTACTGTATATGAAATATAAGACAGAGGTGTCACATGACCAAATTAATCCATAACATTACCGTGTCATAGTGTCTATGGGCCATGGAAGTGTGCTATTTAATTATGTTCAGTCATTAGCATTTGGGAAAGACTTCCCTAATCTGTTCAGTGCTTACAAGTGATTAACAGAGTCCGGCAGAAGGCGTTCTTTTTAATCACCAAATTCTTCCTGACAACTTTGGCAGCAGTTAGAATGCAGTGGTACCATAAAATAATTTCCCCCACTTCCTATATGGTTTCTGGTGCTGTAGCCTCTCCGCAATGATTTGAGTGTGACACGGCCATTGTATTTGCATTCGGAAAGTATTCAGACCGCTTGACTTTTTCCACATTTTGTTACGTTACAGCCTTATTCTAAAATGTTTTCTCATTAATCTACACACAATACCCCATAATAACAAAGCGAAAACAGGTTTTTAGACATTTTAGCAAATTTATAAAATGTATAAAAAACTGAAATACCTTATTTACATAATTATTAAGACCCTTTGCTATGAGACTTGAAATTGAGCTCAGGTGCATCCTGTTTCTACTGATCATCCTTTAGCTGTTTCTACAACTTTATTGGAGTCCACCTCTGGTAAATTCAATTGGTTGGACATGATTTGGAATGGCACACACCTGTCTATATAAGGTCCCACAGTTGACAGTGCTTGTCAGAGCAAAAACCAAGCCATGAGGTCGAAGGAATTGTCCGTAGAGCTCCGAGACAGGATTGTGTCGAGGCACAGATCTGGTGAAGGGTACCAAAACATTTCTGCAGCATTAAAGGTCCCCAAAAACACAGTGGCCTCCATCATTCTTAAATGGAAGAAGTTTGGAACCACCAAGACTCTTCCAGGAGCTGGCTGCCCGGACAAACTGAGCAATTGGGGGAGAATGGCCTTGGTCAGGGAGGTAACCAAGAACCCGATGGTCACTCTGACAGAGCTCCAGAATTCCTCTGTGGAGATGGAAGAACCTTCTAGAAGGACAACCCTCTCTGCAGCACTCCACCAATCAGGCCTTTATGGTAGAGTGGCCAGACGGAAGCCACTCCTCAGTAAAAGGCACATGACAGCCCGCTTGGAGTTAGCCAAAGGCACCTAAAGGACTCTCAGATCATGAGAAACAATATTCTCTGGTCTGATGAATCCAAGATTGAACTCTTTGGCCTGAATGCCAAGCGTCACGTCTGGAGGATACCTGGCACCATACTTATGGTGAAGCATGGTGGTGGCAGTATCATGCTGTGGGGATGTTTTTCAGTGTCAGGGACTGGGAGACTAGTCAGGATCGAGGGGAAAGATAAATAGAGCAAGGTACAGAGAGATCCTTGATGAAAACCTTCTCCAGAGCACTCAGGACCTCAGACTGGGGCGAAGGTTCACCTTCCAACAGGACAAAGACCCTAAGCACACAGCCAAGACAATGCAGGAGTGGCTTCGGGACAAGTCTCTGAATGTCCTTGAGTGGCCCAGCCAGAGCCCGGACTTGAACCCGATCGAACATCTCTGGAGAGACCTGAAAAAAGCTGTGCGGCAACTCTCCTCGTGAATACCTGACAGAGCTTGAGAGGATCTTCAAAGAAGAATGGGAGGAACTCCCCAAATACAGGTGTGCCAAGCTTGTAGCGTCACACCCAAGGAGACTATAGGCTGTAATCGCTGCCAAAGGTGCTTCAACAAAGTACTGCGTGAAGGGTCTGAATACTTATGTAAATGTGATATTTCAGGGGTGTTTGTAATAAATTTGCAAGCATTTCTAAAATCCTGTTTTTTGCTTTGTCATTATGTGGTATTGTGTGTAGATTGATGGGGGGGGACAATTTAATAAAATTGTGTTGGTCACATACACGTGTTTAGCAGATGTTATTGCGTGTGTAGCGAAATGCTTGTTTCTAGCTCCAACAGTACAGTAATATCTAGTAAGTAATATCTAATAATTTCACAACAATACACACATCTAAAGTAAAGGAACGGAATTAAGAAAAATGTTCTGGGCTAATAATGTAAGAATTAACAAATAAATTAAAAAAATACTGCAAAGTTGCCTAGAAACTAGAAGCACGGCTGCCCTATCTGTCTGCGCCATGGTTGTACACCATTTAGAAGAAGGCTGTAACGCTGTAATGTAACGAAATGTGGGAAAAGTCAAGGGGTCTGAATCCTTTCCGAATTCCTGGAATGGAAATGCCAATTATCTGCTAGAAAATGTGCAATTGTGTGTGATTTCATTGGATTACAAGTGCGGCCATTTTGGTTTCACTATCGCAATTTGCTAAGACTTCATTCTAGTCTTGATTGAAGTGTTATTGGAGATAATCTGGGGTTTGTTTCTTTAACATTTTCCTTTTAATCTTTTTCAAATCTTTTTTTTATTTTTTTATTTTTTCATTGCAGAGTTCTCCCTTGGGTAATTTTTAAATAAATATTAGTTATGACCACACACTACTACAACACTAGGAAGGAGAATCTCTAAGCCTACGAACTGTCAAGACTCGTCCCCATCCACTGTGACTGAGTGGCGGTGAGCAGTAGAATTCTTAGAACTGAACAACAAAAGCCCTTGGTATATTGAATTGTCAGCGTCCCCAGCTTTAGTTTCTGTGTGCGTAGGGTGCTCACTATCTTTGCAATTATCTGCCTGATGGGGCACTCTAAATGATGCCTTTGTCCTCTTGTCCTCTTTTGTATAAAGTTGATTTTTGGAACAGCGTAAACAGGCTTGGAATTCATTGCATCCACCCCCAAAAGGGAATCTTTCAACTTTGATAAATCCACCACCCGAACATCTAGACAAATGAGAACCACCCGAACATCTAGACAAATGAGAACCACCCTAACATCTAGACAAATGAGAGCATGTTTGACATTTGAAGTTATGAAATATTACAGTATCTTTTCTTCATTTTGATTGCTTATTCTAATGTTGATTTTTAAACAAGCATCAGTTTGACGCTGAAGAATTCACTGAGGAATTCATCCCCTAGCTAAATGTTTAAAGTCCATAAAGAGACTAGTTCATACTGTAAACACATATTGGTCAGACAGTGAGGTTGGCATGATGGTAAATAAACTGTACCGTTACTTTAAATGAGATGAATGGGCCAGGCAGAGGGAGAGAGCGAGAGAGTGAGAGCTCCAGCTGCCCAGCTAGCTGGCTTGGCTGTTCTGCCTGTGTGTGTTGTTGTCATCCTGCATGGTGGGGCTACTCGCTCAGCTGCTGAGAGATTAATTACTGAGGATGCATCCATTCACTGCCTGGATCACATTCCAAATCTGGAAATTATTTCTCCAAATTGGTCCGAACCACCATGGAGACATAACTCTGACTGACTGCATCTCATCAACATGCTTTAATTCCTAGGCTAGGCGTCCTTAGTTAATGACTGTTAGTGCAACCTCCTATCCATAGAGGAAGAAAAATACAGGGAAAACTATGTTAATTGGTGTGTGCACCATAAATGTGGAACCCTCTATCCAACATCCCGCCCACTCAGCCACATATCTATGTGGAGTTGGAGGGTCCACCACCACTACAATGCTGAACATTCCACTGTCTCATGCAGAGCAGAGAAAATGTGTGGCCCCAACATTGACGACCAAAGATTATCGTGGCCTTGATGGTAATTTGAAAAGGTCCTGAATTTTGTGCGGTGATTTAGAGCATGAGGATTCTGCTCTCCCAGGTCAGTGGGGGCAGCTTCAGCTAGAGCCTTATCAGCAAGCTCACCAGTTGTTTGTAAACTCACCCTGAGTGAAGCTGAGGGATTGGGATACCTGCATACACACACACGCACACACCATACTTACAGTGCCTTCAGAAAGTATTCAGACCCCTTGACTTTTTCCACATTTTGTTACGTTACAGCCGTATTCTAAAATGGATTAAATAAAAACAATTCCTCAGCAATCTACATACTATACCCCATAATGACAAATGTGATGTTCTTCCACCATCCCCACACTCGGTTTGTGTGTTTGACATTTCTATTGTGGCCTCCATCATTCTTAAACGGAAGACGTTTGGAACCACCAAGACTATTCCTAGAGCTGTCAAACTGAGCAATCGGGGGAGAAGGGCCTTGGTCAGGGAGGTGACCAAGAACCCGATGGTCACTCTGACAGAGCTCTACAGTTCCTCTCTGGAAATGGGAGAGCCTTCTAGAAAGACAACCATCTCTGCAGCACTCCACCAATCAGGCCTTTATGGTAGCCAGACGGAAGCCACTCCTCAGTAAAAGTCACATGACAGCCCGCTTGGAGTTAGCCAAAATGCACCTAAAGACTCTCAGACCATGAGAAACAATATTTTCTGGTCTGATGAAACCATGATTGAACTCTTTGGCCTGAATGCCAAGCATCACGTCTGGAGGTAACCTGGCACCATCCCTATGGTGAAGCATGGTGGTGGCAGCGTCATGCTGTGGGGATGTTTTTCAGCGTCAGGGACTGGGAGACTAGTCAGGATCGAGGCAAAGATGAACGGAGCAAAGTACAGAGACATCCTCGATGACAACCTTCTCTAGAGCGCTCAGGACCTCAGACTGGGGTGAAGGTTCACCTTCCAACAGGAAAACAACCCTAAGCACACAGTCAAGACAACACAGGAGTGGCTTCGGGACAAGGCTCTGAATGTCCTTGAGTGGGCCAGCCAGAGCCCGGACTTGAACCCGATCGAACATCTCTGGAGAGACCTGAAAATAGCTGTTCAGCAACGCTCCCCATCCAACCTGGCAGAGCCTGAGAGGATCTTGAGAGGACCCAAATACAGGTGTGGCAAGCTTGTAGCATCATACCCAAGAAGACTCTAGGCTGTAATCACTGCCAAAGGTGCTTCAACAAAGTACTGAGTGAAGGGTCTGAATACTTTTTAAATTTCGAAGAAATTATTGTTATTTTATTTAACCTTTATTTAACTAGGTAAGTCAGTTAATTAAGAACAAATTCTTATTTACAATGACGGCCTACCAAAAGGCAAAAAGCCTCCTGCGGAGACGGGGGCATGAGATTAAAAAATAAAGATAAAAACAATATAAATATAGGACAAAACACTCATCACAACAAGAGAGACAACACAACACTTCATAAAGAGAGACCTAGGACAACAACACAGCAAGGCAGCAACACATGGCAACACAACATTAGCAAACATTTTTTTTAAATACTGTTTTTGCTTTGTCATTATGTGGTATTGTGTGTAGATTTGATGAGGGGGAAAAAACGATTTAATACGTTTCAGAATAATGCTGTGGAAAAAGTCAGTGTCTGAATACTTTCCGAAGTCACTGTATTGTATAAGTTGTGGGCTCGTGTATCAGTGCCTTTTCACAGCTGTGGACAGACAACACCGGGTGCAAGGATGTTGTGTCTTAGTATGGTGCTTCTATGACACACAGATTCAGTATTCTCCACTGTAGGAATAACCCTAAAGTCTATGCTCTAGATTTCTGTCTGTGTCTGACCTGACCAGCAACAGTGGCTAAATGATTGGACCGAGACAGACCGACAGACATACAGAGGAGCTGCTGAGCCCTGGGTTATATAACACTTCATCTGGGAGTTGGCATAGCTGAAGCGTCAGCCTGTGGAGCAGTGTCACTTTTCTACTCCAGTAAACAGCGCCTGGGAGGATCCCTGCCCCCTTGAGGGGCCCGTCTGGCTGTTTAGGAGCCAGTCAGGGGCTGTTTGTGCATGTGAGGGAAGGGAATGAGTGAGTGTGTGACAGCGATCGCTATGGGAAGTCGAGCCTCTGTTTCAAGGGTTTTAGCTGGGGGTTTCATCATACTAGTTGTATACTCACTAACCTGTTTCAATTCCTCAGTAAGCTCTTCAGTTGTTAGGGTGAGTTTGTTATGATTTAGAGATTGGAATTGTGTTCAAAATTCATATTCTTAAAAGCAAATCAATCATAGGGATATTCTTTTAGGAGGCTTTGTATAAAGTTCAAACTATATTTCAGGTAATTTGCATTTCTGGAAATGTTGTTCTGACAAAGGATTCAAGTTGCTTAACAATATCAATATTATGGTCAACCTCGAACTAATCACAGGTTTGCATTTGACATCCCAATGCACAAGTCATTCTACACCATTATATGCTTGGTTTCTCTGCTTTTGTACAGGGATCGTCTAGTCAATCACCTTGTGTGGCACAACTCGGTGCAATGACCGGCCAGCAGGGTCTTCTGTAAACTTTCTGCCTGCTCCTACTTATTAACATCACTTCATTAAAGTGTTATCTCCCATCCCACCATGAAGTGGTGCAACCAAACGGCACTGCTGCCCATTGTTCCCCATGAGGAAAGGCTTCCTTGAATAATGCCTGTGATGTAACAGAATCCTTCCCTGACAAAGTTCTCTCTCTTTCTATGTATCCCACACACTGTCAATAGAAAGAGCCTGGCTACATGAAAGTGGATTTGGACACTTATATTGGTCACGGAGACAGACAAACACACCCCTCCCTTCCCCCCCATGTTGTCAAGCTGTTCCCTTCATTCTAGAGGGCACACAACCACTACACTGCACAACACCGTAGAGCAAAAACGGAAATTGGCTTACTTTCTGCAACCTCTCTGGGAATGGCATTTGACCAGTTCAAATGTCATCCGCGTAATTTATGTATTGTTGTGGCGCTCATGACATGAGTTCCTAGTAAGTCTAAGGCCATTTTGTCTTTTGCACCTTACTATGACGTAATGTTTTCACACTAAACAGCAGAGAAAGCATTGAGAAAGAAAAGGCTACAACACTCTTAGAACTAGTTGGGCTTCAAAGTGTGCCTTGATTCTTGTAATTTATCACTGTTATATAAGCCTCTATCACTATAAAATTGTATTTACCACTGCATAAATTAGAATTTGTTTCTGTAATTATTTGATTTGGTGCCCAAACTTGACAATGAGTGTACTGTGTCCATAGCAATAAAACATTTACAACTTTAAGTTCATCTTAAAGAGCCAATGAACACCCCAATTGGCACGTTTGTTTTTCTGTTGCTCATTAGAAAAACAAGATTTCAAACTTGGAGGTGTGTTTTCTGATTCCGCGTTTGTCCCACATGAGACTCTGTAGACCCGGAAGCCTATTTCACTCCCTCGAAATCCCCAGAATGAATCTAAGATAACTCAAGAAATCTGTAATTTATTTAGACATTTTTGCTGAGGATGTTTTAGTTGCACAGTTTTCCATCTAACTAAGGTGTTTGGTGCAGTATTTCTCAAGTAAAAAAATGTGCAATGTGTTGTTTTATTGAAACAAAGTCAGAGCTGCTGGGCAGGTCGGTCTCACTGTCTATGCTATTGGATAGAGAGAAATCACCGCAGCTGCTCACCCATGTTAGTGGGCAAATGTACAGTACCAGTCAAAAGTTTGGACACTACTACTCATTCAAGGGTTTTCATTGATTTTTACAATTTTCTACATTGTAGAATAATAGTGAAGACGATATGGAATCATGTAGTAACCAAAAAAGTGTTAATCAAATCAAAATATATTTTAGATTTGAGATTCTTCAAAGTAGCCACCCTTTGCCATGATGACAGCGTTGCACACTCTTGGCATTCTCTCAACCAGCTTCACCTGGAATGCTTTTCCAACAATCTTGAAGGAGTTCCCACATATGCTGAGCTCTTGTTGGCTGCTTTTCCTTCACTCTGCTGTCCAAGTCATCCCAAACCATCTCAATTGGGTTGAGGTCGGGTGATTTGTGGAGGCCAGGTCATCTGATGCAGCACTCCATCACTCTCCTTCTTGGTCAAATAGCCCTTACACAGCCTGGAGGTGTGTTGGGTCATTGTCTGAAAAACAAATGATAGTCCCACTAAGCGCAAAGCAGATGGGATGGCGTATCGCTGCAGAATGCTGTGGTAGCCATGCTGGTTAAGTGTGCATTGAATTCTAAATAACTCACTGACAGTGTTACCAGCAAAGCAACACCACACCATCACACCTCCTCCCTGCTTCACGGTGGGAACCACACATGCAGAGATCATCTGTTCACCTACTCTGCGTCTCACAAAGATCATCAATCAAATGTATTTATAAAGCCCTTCTTACATCAGCTGATGTCACAAAGTGCTGTACAGAAACCCAGCCTAAAACCCCAAACAGCAAGCAATGCAGGTGCACAAAGACACGTGGTTGCAACCAAAAATATCAAATTTGGACTCATCAGACCAAAGGACAGATTTCCACCGGTCGAATGTCCATTGCTGGCATTTCTTGGCCCAGGCAAGTCTCTTCTTATTATTGGTGTCCTTTGGTAGTGCAATTCGACCACGAAGGCCTGATTCACACAGTCTCCTCTGAACAGTAGATGTTGAGATCAACTGAAGCATTTATTTCTGATGCTATTATTTCTGAGGCTGGCAACTCTAATGAACTTATCTTCTGCAGCAGAGGTAACTTTGGGTCTTCCTTTCCTGTGGCGGTCCTCATGATAGCCGGTTTCATCATAGCGCTTGATGGGTTTTGTGACTGCACTTGAAGAAACTTTCAAAGTTCTTAATGTTCCACATTGACTGACCTTCATGTCATAAAGTAATGATGGACTGTCGTTTCTCTTTGCTTATTTGAGCTGTTCTTTCCATAATATGGACTAGGTCTTTTACCAAATAGGGCTATCTACCTTGTCACAACACAACTGATTGGCTGAAATGCATTAAGAAGGAAAGAAATTCCACAATTTGACTTTTAACCTCTCTTGGGCACGTGAGACGGTAGCGTCCCACCTCTTCAACAGCCAGTGAAACTGCTGGGCGCCAAATTCAAATACAGAAATACTCATTATAAAAATTCAGAAAACAAAACATATTTTACATAGGTTTAAAGATTAACTTCTTGTGAATCCAACCACGGTGTCAGATTTTAAAAATGCTTTACGGCGAAAGCATACCTTACGATTATTTGAGAACATAGCCCACTAGACAAATCATTACAAACAGTAGCCAGCCAAGTAGAACAGTTACACATGTCAGAAATAGAGATAAAATTAATCCCTTACCTTCGATGATCTTCATATGGTTGCACTCAGCAGACATTCATTTACTCAATAAGTGTTCCTTTTGTTCGATAAAGTCTCTTTATATCCAAAAACCTCCGTTTTGTTCCCGCGTTTTCTTCAGTAATCCACAGGCTCAAACGCAGTCAAAACAGGAAGACAAAAAAATCCAAATTGTATCCGTAAAGTTCATAGAAACATGTCAAACGATGTTTATATTCAAACCTCATGTTGGTTTTAGTCTAAATAATCGATAATATTTCAACCGGACAATAACGTCGTCAATTAAAGGTAAACAAGAAAAAAGGTAAACAAGAAACGCACTCTCTCGGTCGCGCGCATGAAAAAGCTTTGTGACACTTTAGGGTCCACTCATTCAGACTGCTCTCACTTCTTCATTTTTCAGAATACAAGCCTGAAACAATTTCTAAAGACTGTTGACATCTAGTGGAAGGCATAGAAACTGCAATTTGAGTCCTAAGTCAATGGATACTGTAATGGCATTGAATAGAAAACTACAAAACCCCCCCCAAAAAATACTTCCTGAATGGATCTTTCTTAGGTTTTCGCCTGCCAAATCAGTTCTGTTATACTCACAGACACTATTTTAACAGTTTTGGAAACTTTAGAGTGTTTTCTATCAAAATCTACCAGTTATATGCATATCATATCTTCTGGACCCGAGAAGCAGGCAGTTTAATTTGGGCATGCATTTCATCCAAAATTCCAAATGCTGCCCCCTACCCTAGTGAAGTTAAACGAGGCACACCTGTTAATTGAAATTTATTCCAGGTGACTACATCATGAAGCTGGTTAAGAGAATGCCAAGGGTGTGCAAAGCTGTCATCAAGGCAAAGGGTGGCTACTTTGAAGAATCTCAAATATAAAATATATTTTGATTTGTTTAACACTTTTTTGGTTACTACATGATTCCATATGTGTTATTTCATAGTTTTGATGTCTTCACTATTATTTTACAATGTAGAAAATAGTATAAATAAAGAAAAACCCTTGAATGAGTAGGCGTGTCCAAACTTTTGAGTGGTACTGTACATCCTCAAATCAAAAACTCAACCTTCATTTACCCGTTGTGACGCATGGATGTTCCAAACTCCGTTTTAGACGGGACTGACTTTATGACAAATTATTCTATGTACACTTTATAGTCAATTTTGACACTAGAATAACTGTTTCTGACTCCTATCGATGCCACATAGGCCGTTTCCAAAGGGATTTGTTGCTTTTTAAAGGCACTCCTTCTTTAGTTTCTTTAACAGACGCTGTTATTATAATTTGTCAATTGTATTTAATACAAACCAAAAACACATACTGGATTACTAGCACAACACATGATAAGTGGCTTGTCTCTTTCCCATGCATATAATATACATATTTTCCCATGGTTAGAAATAATAGCTGAGATTAATACGCTGTTGCAATGTTTTGATCCAATGTTTTTAGTCCAATGTTGTTCACCAACATATTGCAAAATTGTTGAGTCATTAAGTGGCCAGGATAGGGAGGTCTGAAACAGATTGATTACATATGCTGTTATGTGATGGTCAGGCGATCAGGACTGTCTCTCTGGCGTGATATCCGTAATAAAATGCATTCAATATTTTCGGTGCATTCATGTGCTTTGAAAATACGTCTTTCATTAACTGTACAGAACACACACACACACAGAGAGAGATATGTATGTCCTTACTGCCCTCCAGCTCTCTGTAAGGGACATTCTGACCTGGCTGTGAGGCTGCCAGCTGTATCAGCAATAGAGAGGCCTTTGAGTTGCAGAGTTGCAGTCAGAAGGACGGAGGGGGTTGCTGAGGCCAAACCTAGCAGCAGCCTCTCTCATATAGTGATGATTGAAAAGTACATCCAGATTTGGCTTCTTAAAATCTGAGAAATTTTAACCTTTGATAAATGCATGCATATGGAGAGATGAGATGGGCCATGGAGCGGCAATCAAAGCGTCTATCTGGCGTTGGTCGATGGCAGTGGTGGTGCTCCTTTTGCACACACACACACCGCGTTTTAAATGTGTTCCCAGCCAGACTACTAGTGTTGCCTGGGGCATTGGCTGGTTTGTTACCTGTCTGGTGGTGGAGGCTGTGCTGGTTGAGCCCCGGCTAGGTCGTTGCTCGGTTCCCACAGTCCATAACCTGGGCTGAGAGGAAAGCTCATAAACACACCAGCCCTCCTACAAAGGTCTGGACCTGAGCTCTGGGCCCAGCAGCCCCAGCCACACATCTGCCGCTGCTTAGCCAGGCTGAGGTCCCCCTCCACCGTCCACCCCACACACCTGGGAAGCATTACAGCCAGCTCAGCGTGTTTTAAGAAACCCTCCCCAGGGTTACCCAAGCACAGGCATGCAAGGCACCGCCATGGCTTTGATATACTGACTGGCAGAAGAGGAGGGTTGAATAGTTCAGGTCTGGATGCAGTTCATTGTTTTTTAGGCAATGTGCAATTCAGCTCAACTGTATTATTTGTTTAAAAAGAAGCCTTATTTGTATTATATGTCCCTAGACGTTATCATCATCTTATTTTATTTTTATGTCTGCTGATTTTCTGTAAGTCTTTAACAAGTGCTGGTATACAGTAGAGATGTCGATCATTAGAGATGCTAGCGTTTTTAGGTACACTCTTGTCCCCCTCACCAAGCCCATGTATGTGATTATTGCAGGTCTACTTTGATTGTGGAGCGAAGGTGGATGTTGTGGATGTCCAAGGCCTCATCCTGTCTCCTGGGTTTCCCTATAACTACTCCTCAGGGAGCCACTGTGTCTGGCAGTTCTTTGTGCCCGTCGGCCACCAGCTCATACTGGAGATATTTGACTTTGACGTGTTCGAGAGCCACGACCCCTCCGCCCAGTACACTGCCATCTCTAACTTGAAAGTGAAAGATGCTGAGGCTGACGATGGGGCAACGTTCCCGTCTGGTGGTCCTGTCACAGATGAAAACATGTCAATGCTGGCTAAAGACGTCCACGTAACTCAGGCTCAGGGGGGCAGAGCGAAAGCCCCCCAGTCCTCCTTCCAACATGACAAGGTCAAGCAGGTGGTGGTGCAAGAGCAGTCCACCAAGATGGAGATCGCCAAAGTCTCCAACTCTGCTAAAAGGTCCACCTCTGACATTGCATCCCCACATCCCACCTCACACCTCCTACCCAGGGACCAGGCAGCGGTGAACTCAATCACCTCTCCTCTCCTCAGAGGCGACCCTGACCTGAACCCTACCCCTAACCCCAGAGCAGCAGCTCCAGACCTGGCTGTGGTTGTAGACAAGGCCACCACTCCGACCTCTCCGCCCTCCACGGACACAGAGTCAGTGAGCTCTGAGACCCAGGTGGTGGACGCTTGCCCCCACGACGTCCTCTACATCTCGGACCTCCTCACTTTCTCCTCGCGTTTCTGCGGCTCCAACCGGCCCTCCAGCAGCCAGCTGGTGTTTGGCTCCAGCCAGGAGATGGTAGAGGTCATCATGGAGTTGATCACCACCACCCACTGGGGCCGCGGCTTCGCCCTGCTCTTTCACTACCACAACCGGACAGAACCGGATGGAGATGACCCCCGGCACGCCTACGCCCCTACCGGGGCCAGCAAGATGGAATCTCTGCTGGCTGCCATGAGCGGAGCAGCCTTCTTTGCCATGGTGCTCACCAGCGCTCTATGCATAATTTTCAGGTATGTAAAAGCATGCAGAGAGAGTTGCTGTGATATAATATCCATTTGTCACATACGTGTTGTGTTATCAGGGAGTCAGATCAACCTATTTATATCGAACCAGTACCTCAGGGGTGACATGCAGAGAGAATTGTGCAAGTGTGACCGGTGTAGATTGCCTCTGTGTTGTGTTTTGATTGGCTTACATATACTGTACAGTGCATTTGGAAAGTACATTTTGTTACGTTACAGCTTTTTTCTGAAATTGATTAAATAAAAAAAGATCCTCATCAATCTACTACACACAATACTCCATAATTACAAAGCGAAAAATATATATATTTTTTTTTGAAAATGTATTAATAATAAAAAACTGAAATATTAAGTATTAAGACCCTTTGTTATGAGACTCGAAATTGAGCTCAGGTGCATCCTGTTTCTATTGATCATCCTCTACATGTTTCTACTTTATTGGAGTCCACCTGTGGTAAATTCAATTGATTTGACATGATTTGGAAAGGCACACACCTGTCTATATAAGGTCCCACAGTTGACAGTGAATGTCAGAGGAAAAACCAAGCTCCAGAGTTCCTCTGTGGAGATGGGAGAACCTTCCAGAAGAACAACCATCTCTGCAGCACTCCACCAATCAGGCCTTTATGGTAGAGTGGCCAGGCGGAAGCCACTCCTCAGGAAAAGGCACATGAGAGCCTGCTTGGAGTTTTGCCAAAAGGCATCTAAAGGACTCTCAGACCATGAGAAACAAGATTCTTTGGTCCGATGAAACCAAGATTGAACTCTTTGGCTTGAATGCCAAGCGTCAAGTCTGAAAGAAACCTGGCACCATCCATACGGTGAAGCATGGTGGTGAAGCATGGTGGTGGCAGCATCATGCTGTGGGGATGTTTTTCAGCGGCGGGGACAGAGAGATCCTTGATGAAAACCTGCTCCAGAGCACTCAGGACCTCAGACTGGGGCGAAGGTTCACCTTCCAGCAGGACAATGACCCTAAGCACACAGCCAAGACAACACAGGAGTGGCTTCAGGACAAGTCTCTGAATGTCGTTGAGTGGCCCAGCCAAAGCCCGGACCTGAATCTGATCTAACATCTCTGGAGAGACCTCCAAGTTCGTGATATCCAATTGGTAGTTACAGTCTTGTCCCATCATTGCAACTCCTGTACGGACTCAAGAGAGGCTAAGGTCGAGAGCCGTGCGACCCCGCTAAGCCTCATTGCTTCTTGACACACTGCTCGCTTAACCCGAAAGCCAGCCGCACCAATGTGTCGGAGTAAACACATACAGCTGGCGACCGAAGTCAGTGTACATGCACCTGGCCGCCACAAGGAGTCGCTAGAGCGCAATGGGACAAGGATATCCCAGCCGGCCAAACCCTCCCCTAACCGGACGACGCTGGGCCAATTGTGCACTGCCTCATGGGTCTCCCGGTCGCGGCCGCCCTATGGGACTCCCAATCATGGCCGTTTGTGATACAGACCGGGATCGAACCCGGATCTGTAGTGACGCCTGTAGCACTGCGATGCAGTGCCTTAGACGGCTGCGCCACTCGAGAGGCCCCGACCAAAAATACAAACATTTATACATTTTAGAACAAGGCTGTAACGTAACAAAATGTGGGAAAAGTCAAGGGGTCTGAATACTTTCCGAATGCACTGTAACAATAATCTTGTTTCACATAACAGTACAATAACAAACGCAATGTACACTATAGCTTATAGGTCTAGACTAGCCAACTTTCTCAATGACAGCCAGGCGTTATGTACATGACATGCACTTGCGAACTGCTAACGGTAAAATGTTGTCAACATTTCTTAACAAACAAAAACACATGGCATACCTGACAATAACAGGAAAAACTTGCTGTGCTGCCCTTGTACGCCAACTCCTCTGCAAAGTACAAATTCACAACGACAGGGGACATGAATAGCCCAATGACGATGTAGCCTACAGTAAAAAGTACAATAGATGGCTAACATGTACAGTATGCATAACGTATCTGATAAAAAGTTAATAAATGCATGAAAATCCCAATATACTGGTAGGAGACCATAATGTTACACTCTCAAGGACCATGTAAACTCATTATAAGTGGTTTAACATGTAGGATTGATTATGATTTTCATGACACAATTTTGTAACCTAGCTCTTCCACATGGGTACATTAGACAGGGAAAGGTATGGGGCGCAGGGGATGTTTTCAGGTGGATTACAAGAGGAGAAGGAATGTACAGTAATATCAGGCATGGAACTATTCAGATTTTGTGTTATTATACAATATGAAATTCAACATTTTTATTTTGTCATACACATTTTGTCATTGCTTTCCCTATTGACTCGTAGAGACATACAGTACTCAAGCATAAACATAAACAAGACAATGCACAATGGGAATGATTGTCTCTTCATGATACCTGTAGTTCACCTGTGCAACATCTTCAGGTAAAGCAAGCCATGCAGAAAGAAATGAGTCATAAAGATACCTTTGTCAGACACGTTTTGTGTTATAAATATATTTCCCTGACAACCTGAGACATGCAGTTCTCAAGCATAAACATAAACTAGACCATGCACATTCTGCACAATGGCAAGAATTGTCCTTTTATGACCCTCTAAGGGAGATGGCACAACTGTTGGGTCTTTGATGTTGGCCAGTGTAACAAAGATTCCTCCCATGAATGAGATGGTAGCCGTGAATGGGATAGTCTGCCAGTCAGTCCTCCTCCTCCTCCACTAGTGTGCTGCTGCTGATGGCCTGCCTGTTGACTCAGCTGGAGGCCTTGGTTGGTCCCTGATGAGACCCAGTGAAAGGTTTGGGTGTAGCTGCCTTGATGTGCAGCATTCTCACCATTATACAGAGAGGGGGAGGGAGAGTGAGCGAGACACGGAGGGAGGGAGGGAGGGAGGGAGGGAGGGAGGGAGGGAGGGTGGGTGAGGGCCGTTCAAGGTGCAGCACCTGGCATCGATTCCAACTGACGAAGAGAAATGTAGCCATACAAAAGCCAGTGGGAGAATAAGGAAGGAAGACCAGAAGAGCAGAGATCCTCGTGCTGCTGTGCTGTGAGCCTCTGTCCTGCCGAGGTGCCATCGTGGTTGTTTAATAGAACAAGAACAACATACAGTATCAAAAGGTGTAATTTACAGGTTGTTCTCTCGGTCGATCCCATGGGGAGACAACAGTAGCACACGCTGCTAGTACCAGTTCTAGCAGGGTGTAATATTATCCATGCCAGGTGACTAAATGAGTATCGCCGTTGTACTCTACCGGCCTGATTCACATCTCTAGTTCCCTCCAGGAAGGTTTCAATACCCATACATATAAAACATCTATCTCTATGAAAATTCCCCTCAATCTAGTCAACTAAACTCAAAGGAAAAGCACTGTTTTTTTATTACTTGTGCAATTTAACATTTTTCTCAGCTTGAAAGCATTCTGTATTGAAAAAACAAACATACACACAATACTTTATGATATAATGTAGCAACATACTGTACATCTCTGTGAAATAGGTTACACAGTAGAAATGGGTTATTCTCAAAAACCTATGTGTGGCTGTTGAGCACAATAAGCCCATTTGTGTAGTTCTTACTTCTTGCTGCTAATGAAAGGGAAATTGAAAACACACTTCTAATAAAATGAAAGTCTAATTACCAGGAACAACAACACACGGATTAAACATTATCAGGAAGCCAAGAAGGGCATTTCCATCATGCGTAATATTTTTTATATATATTTTATTTTACCTGGTAAGTTGACTCAAAACACATTCTCATTTACAGCAATGACTTCCACAGCCATGAATCGTTTAGAGAAATCCCTCATGCATTTTGGAGAGCAGTTAGTTGTATTAGTCGTGTCCTGGCGCCATGGTTTTTAATTGTACCAGAAATGGGTATACAAAAGCATTTAGATCTTGGTTAATGAACAGAATCCCCTCAGCTGCTGGAGCTGCCCTTTAGAGAAACAACCTGGGGCTGTTTGTATGTAGTGATTTAGCTAGCTAGACTTTTTATGTTTTGAGGAAGAACCTCAGTGCAGTTCCCGTTTCTAATTGTGGGGGAATGTGTTCATTTTGTAAAACATTTTGAGGAAAAGTTGCCCTAAATAACAGTCAAGCTTTCACAAATAGCATGAAAGAGAATGTCGTCAAAAGTAAATAATGGTTTTCAAAGATATGTAAAACAGTCAAGAAATGCATAACTGCAATGTTGTGGCTCTTTTTTTGTTTTCCAGACCTAAACTATGTCCGAAAAGAGCCAGCTCCCGCTCATCCAACAACTCTGAGGTAAACGGAAAATGACCCCTGTGTGTGTGTGTGTGTGTGTGTGTGTGTATGTCTGTCTGTCCAGACATTCCTCTGTAGGCTAGCTTCTGACTGGAATCAGGGAACATTTAATTCATATCCTCTAGACTACAGCCACTGGAACAAATGCAAATACCCTCCGCTGGCCTGGCGCTGTTGTTGTCCAACTTCTCCCACGCAGGGCAGGCAGCCTGAGGTAGACTGACTGGGGTCAGACTGACTGACTGACTGACTGACTGACACACACACACACACACACACACACACACACACACACACACACACACACACACACACACACACACACACACACACACACACACACACACACACACACTGGACAAGTTACACTTCCCTATTACACTTCTATTTGGGATTGAACTTTAGTGTGCTAAAAAGGAAAGAAGCAAAACAGTCCTACAAGTTCTGGTCTCTTTTAGTATCTTATTGCCACAAGATCATAATACCCCATTGGTTATCAAAACATTTTATTAATGGATCAAAACAACTTTAGTTCATGTCTGTATTTCATAGTGCTGTGCAGCCCTACTCCCTTGGTGTATGTGCTTTGGTAGGCAGCTGTAATAGTACTTGCTGACTCTAAATTGTAGGTGCAGGAGAGAGTGCAGAACTCTGGAGCTGATGTCCGTGAGCTGCAGCTGGTGGCTACTAATCAGCCCAGCCTGGAGGTCCCTGGCACGGCAGAGAACGACAACAACCACTCCCTCAGCCTCACACACACAGGTGGGTATGCGCACGCACGCATGCACATGCGCGCGTACACACACACACACACACACACACACACACACACACACACACACACACACACACACACACACACACACACACACACACACACACACACACTCTATCTCCTCTCTCTCCCTCTAACACTCCCCTGTTTTTCCCTCTACTTGTGCTCCAGCCACCTAGCCTAGTGAATCCACTCGCTCCCCCTGCCCTGCTCCCCCTCTCTATCTCCATGATTGAGGGGTACCGCTGGGGTGTTTGGTCTGGTTCCGACCTGGCTGACAATGACTTCATCTGCCCCTAAACCTAACTTACATGTTCAGCGTAATTGTGGCACTGTTATTTCATTCGGCTGTGAAACTATGACAGATAGTCGTAATATTTTGACATCATGCGTAATATTTTTATATATATTTTATTTTACCTGGTAAGTTGACTCAAAACACATTCTCATTTACAGCAATGACTTCCACAGCCATGAATCGTTTAGGCCTCCAACACACAGTAATAGATCTGGTAGGATTCTCAACAATAATAGAACTGGTAGGATTCTAAACAATAATAGAACTGGTAGGATTCTAAACAATAATAGAAATAATAGAACTGGTAGGATTCTAAACAATAATATAACTGGTCGAATTCTAAACAATAATAGAGCTGGTAGGATTCTAAACAATAATAGAACTGGTAGGATTCTAAACAATAATATAACAGGTCGAATTCTAAACAATAATAGAGCTGGTAGGATTCTAAACAATAATAGAACTGGTAGGATTCTAAACAATAATATAACAGGTCGAATACTAAACAATAATAGAGCTGGTAGGATTCTAAACAATAATAGAGCTGGTATGATTCTAAACAGTAATAGAGCTGGTAGGATTCTAAACAATAATATAAATAATATAACTGGTAGGATTCTAAACAGTAATAGAGCTGGTAGGATTCTAAAAAGTAAAAGAGCTGGTAGGATTCTAAACAGTAATATAAATAATAGAGCTGGTAGGATTCTAAACAGTAATAGAGCTGGTAGGATTCTAAAAAGTAATAGAGCTGGTAGGATTCTAAACAGTAATAGAAATAATAGAACTGGTAGGATTCTAAACAGTAATAGAAATAATAGAAATGGTAGGATTCTAAACAATAATATAACTGGTAGGATTCTAAACAATAATAGAGCTGGTAGGATTCTAAACAGTAATATAAATAAAAGATCTGGTAGGATTCTAAACAGTAATAGAAATAATAGAACTGGTAGGATTCTAAACAATAATAGAGCTGGTAGGATTCTAAACAATAATATAAATAAAAGATCTGGTAGGATTCTAAACAGTAATAGAGCTGGTAGGATTCTAAACAATAATAGAGCTGGTAGGATTCTAAACAGTAATAGAGCTGGTAGGATTCTAAACAGTAATATAAATAATAGAACTGGTAGGATTCTAAACAATAATAGAGCTGGTATGATTCTAAACAGTAATAGAGCTGGTAGGATTCTAAACAATAATATAAATAATATTACTGGTATGATTCTAAACAGTAATAGAGCTGGTAGGATTCTAAAAACTAATAGATCTGGTATGATTCTAAACAGTAATAGAGCTGGTAGGATTCTAAACAATAATATAACTGGTAGGATTCTAAACAATAATATAAATAATATAACTGGTAGGATTCTAAACAGTAATAGAGCTGGTAGGATTCTAAAAAGTAAAAGAGCTGGTAGGATTCTAAACAGTAATATAAATAATAGAGCTGGTAGGATTCTAAACAGTAATAGAGCTGGTAGGATTCTAAAAAGTAATAGAGCTGGTAGGATTCTAAACAGTAATAGAAATAATAGAACTGGTAGGATTCTAAACAGTAATAGAAATAATAGAAATGGTAGGATTCTAAACAATAATAGAACTGGTAGGATTCTAAACAATAATAGAGCTGGTAGGATTCTAAACAGTAATATAAATAAAAGATCTGGTAGGATTCTAAACAGTAATAGAAATAATAGAACTGGTAGGATTCTAAAAAATAATAGAGCTGGTAGGATTCTAAACAATAATATAAATAAAAGATCTGGTAGGATTCTAAACAATAATAGAGCTGGTAGGATTCTAAACAGTAATATAAATAAAAGATCTGGTAGGATTCTAAACAGTAAAAGAAATAATAGAACTGGTAGGATTCTAAACAATAATAGAACTGGTAGGATTCTAAACAATAATATAACAGGTCGAATTCTAAACAATAATAGAGCTGGTAGGATTCTAAACAATAATATAAATAAAAGATCTGGTAGGATTCTAAACAGTAATAGAGCTGGTAGGATTCTAAATAATAATAGAACTGGTAGGATTCTAAACAATAATAGAGCTGGTAGGATTCTAAACAATAATAGAGCTGGTAGGATTCTAAACAGTAATATAAATAAAAGATCTGGTAGGATTCTAAACAGTAAAATAAATAATAGAAATGGTAGGATTCTAAACAATAATAGAACTGGTAGGATTCTAAACAATAATATAACAGGTCGAATTCTAAACAATAATAGAGCTGGTAGGATTCTAAACAATAATATAAATAAAAGATCTGGTAGGATTCTAAACAGTAATAGAGCTGGTAGGATTCTAAATAATAATAGAACTGGTAGGATTCTAAACAATAATAGAGCTGGTAGGATTCTAAACAGTAATAGAGCTGGTAGGATTCTAAGCAATAATATAAATAATATAACTGGTAGGATTCTAAACAGTAATAGAGCTGGTAGGATTCTAAACAGTAATATAAATAAAAGATCTGGTAGGATTCTAAACAGTAATAGAAATAATAGAACTGGTAGGATTCTAAAAAATAATAGAGCTGGTAGGATTCTAAACAATAATATAAATAAAAGATCTGGTAGGATTCTAAACAATAATAGAGCTGGTAGGATTCTAAACAGTAATATAAATAAAAGATCTGGTAGGATTCTAAACAGTAAAAGAAATAATAGAACTGGTAGGATTCTAAACAATAATAGAACTGGCAGGATTCTAAACAATAATATAACAGGTCGAATTCTAAACAATAATAGAGCTGGTAGGATTCTAAACAATAATATAAATAAAAGATCTGGTAGGATTCTAAACAGTAATAGAGCTGGTAGGATTCTAAATAATAATAGAACTGGTAGGATTCTAAACAATAATAGAGCTGGTAGGATTCTAAACAATAATAGAGCTGGTAGGATTCTAAACAGTAATATAAATAAAAGATCTGGTAGGATTCTAAACAGTAAAAGAAATAATAGAACTGGTAGGATTCTAAACAATAATAGAACTGGTAGGATTCTAAACAATAATATAACAGGTCGAATTCTAAACAATAATAGAGCTGGTAGGATTCTAAACAATAATATAAATAAAAGATCTGGTAGGATTCTAAACAGTAATAGAGCTGGTAGGATTCTAAATAATAATAGAACTGGTAGGATTCTAAACAATAATAGAGCTGGTAGGATTCTAAACAGTAATAGAGCTGGTAGGATTCTAAGCAATAATATAAATAATATAACTGGTAGGATTCTAAACAGTAATAGAGCTGGTAGGATTCTAAACAGTAATAGAAATAATAGAACTGGTAGGATTCTAAACAGTAATAGAAATAATAGAGCTGGTCAGAATCTAAACAGTAATAGAACTGGTAGGATTCTAAACAATAATAGAACTGGTAGGATTCTAAACAATAATAGAGCTGGTAGGATTCTAAACAGTAATATAAATAAAAGATCTGGTAGGATTCTAAACAGTAATAGAAATAATAGAACTGGTAGGATTCTAAAAAATAATAGAGCTGGTAGGATTCTAAACAATAATATAAATAAAAGATCTGGTAGGATTCTAAACAATAATAGAGCTGGTAGGATTCTAAACAGTAATATAAATAAAATATCTGGTAGGATTCTAAACAGTAAAAGAAATAATAGAACTGGTAGGATTCTAAACAATAATAGAACTGGTAGGATTCTAAACAATAATATAACAGGTCGAATTCTAAACAATAATAGAGCTGGTAGGATTCTAAATAATAATAGAACTGGTAGGATTCTAAACAATAATAGAGCTGGTAGGATTCTAAACAATAATAGAGCTGGTAGGATTCTAAACAGTAATATAAATAAAAGATCTGGTAGGATTCTAAACAGTAAAATAAATAATAGAACTGGTAGGATTCTAAACAATAATAGAACTGGTAGGATTCTAAACAATAATATAACAGGTCGAATTCTAAACAATAATAGAGCTGGTAGGATTCTAAACAATAATATAAATAAAAGATCTGGTAGGATTCTAAACAGTAATAGAGCTGGTAGGATTCTAAATAATAATAGAACTGGTAGGATTCTAAACAATAATAGAGCTGGTAGGATTCTAAACAGTAATAGAGCTGGTAGGATTCTAAGCAATAATATAAATAATATAACTGGTAGGATTCTAAACAGTAATAGAGCTGGTAGGATTCTAAACAGTAATATAAATAAAAGATCTGGTAGGATTCTAAACAGTAATAGAAATAATAGAACTGGTAGGATTCTAAAAAATAATAGAGCTGGTAGGATTCTAAACAATAATATAAATAAAAGATCTGGTAGGATTCTAAACAATAATAGAGCTGGTAGGATTCTAAACAGTAATATAAATAAAAGATCTGGTAGGATTCTAAACAGTAAAAGAAATAATAGAACTGGTAGGATTCTAAACAATAATAGAACTGGTAGGATTCTAAACAATAATATAACAGGTCGAATTCTAAACAATAATAGAGCTGGTAGGATTCTAAACAATAATATAAATAAAAGATCTGGTAGGATTCTAAACAGTAATAGAGCTGGTAGGATTCTAAATAATAATAGAACTGGTAGGATTCTAAACAATAATAGAGCTGGTAGGATTCTAAACAATAATAGAGCTGGTAGGATTCTAAACAGTAATATAAATAAAAGATCTGGTAGGATTCTAAACAGTAAAAGAAATAATAGAACTGGTAGGATTCTAAACAATAATAGAACTGGTAGGATTCTAAACAATAATATAACAGGTCGAATTCTAAACAATAATAGAGCTGGTAGGATTCTAAACAATAATATAAATAAAAGATCTGGTAGGATTCTAAACAGTAATAGAGCTGGTAGGATTCTAAATAATAATAGAACTGGTAGGATTCTAAACAATAATAGAGCTGGTAGGATTCTAAACAGTAATAGAGCTGGTAGGATTCTAAGCAATAATATAAATAATATAACTGGTAGGATTCTAAACAGTAATAGAGCTGGTAGGATTCTAAACAGTAATAGAAATAATAGAACTGGTAGGATTCTAAACAGTAATAGAAATAATAGAGCTGGTCAGAATCTAAACAGTAATAGAACTGGTAGGATTCTAAACAATAATAGAACTGGTAGGATTCTAAACAATAATAGAGCTGGTAGGATTCTAAACAGTAATATAAATAAAAGATCTGGTAGGATTCTAAACAGTAATAGAAATAATAGAACTGGTAGGATTCTAAAAAATAATAGAGCTGGTAGGATTCTAAACAATAATATAAATAAAAGATCTGGTAGGATTCTAAACAATAATAGAGCTGGTAGGATTCTAAACAGTAATATAAATAAAATATCTGGTAGGATTCTAAACAGTAAAAGAAATAATAGAACTGGTAGGATTCTAAACAATAATAGAACTGGTAGGATTCTAAACAATAATATAACAGGTCGAATTCTAAACAATAATAGAGCTGGTAGGATTCTAAACAATAATATAAATAAAAGATCTGGTAGGATTCTAAACAGTAATAGAGCTGGTAGGATTCTAAATAATAATAGAACTGGTAGGATTCTAAACAATAATAGAACTGGTAGGATTCTAAACAATAATAGAACTGGTAGGATTCTAAACAATAATATAACAGGTCGAATTCTAAACAATAATAGAGCTGGTAGGATTCTAAACAATAATATAAATAAAAGATCTGGTAGGATTCTAAACAGTAATAGAGCTGGTAGGATTCTAAATAATAATAGAACTGGTAGGATTCTAAACAATAATAGAGCTAGTAGGATTCTAAACAGTAATAGAGCTGGTAGGATTCTAAGCAATAATAAAAAATAATATAACTGGTAGGATTCTAAACAGTAATAGAGCTGGTAGGATTCTAAACAATAATATAAATAATATTACTGGTATGATTCTAAACAGTAATAGAGCTGGTAGGATTCTAAACAATAATATAACTGGTAGGATTCTAAACAATAATATAAATAATATAACTGGTAGGATTCTAAACAGTAATAGAGCTGGTAGGATTCTAAAAAGTAAAAGAGCTGGTAGGATTCTAAACAGTAATATAAATAATAGAGCTGGTCAGAATCTAAACAGTAATAGAACTGGTAGGATTCTAAACAATAATAGAACTGGTAGGATTCTAAACAATAATAGAGCTGGTAGGATTCTAAACAGTAATATAAATAAAAGATCTGGTAGGATTCTAAACAGTAATAGAAATAATAGAACTGGTAGGATTCTAAAAAATAATAGAGCTGGTAGGATTCTAAACAATAATATAAATAAAAGATCTGGTAGGATTCTAAACAATAGTAGAGCTGGTAGGATTCTAAACAGTAATATAAATAAAATATCTGGTAGGATTCTAAACAGTAATAGAGCTGGTAGGATTCTAAATAATAATAGAACTGGTAGGATTCTAAACAATAATAGAACTGGTAGGATTCTAAACAATAATAGAACAGGTCGAATTCTAAACAATAATAGAGCTGGTAGGATTCTAAACAATAATATAAATAAAAGATCTGGTAGGATTCTAAACAGTAATAGAGCTGGTAGGATTCTAAATAATAATAGAACTGGTAGGATTCTAAACAATAATAGAACTGGTAGGATTCTAAACAATAATAGAACTGGTAGGATTCTAAACAATAATATAACAGGTCGAATTCTAAACAATAATAGAGCTGGTAGGATTCTAAACAATAATATAAATAAAAGATCTGGTAGGATTCTAAACAGTAATAGAGCTGGTAGGATTCTAAATAATAATAGAACTGGTAGGATTCTAAACAATGATAGAGCTGGTAGGATTCTAAACAGTAATAGAGCTGGTAGGATTCTAAGCAATAATATAAATAATATAACTGGTAGGATTCTAAACAGTAATATATATAATAGAACTGGTAGGATTCTAAACAATAATATAAATAATAGAGCTGGTAGGATTCTAAACAATAATAGAACTGGTAGGATTCTAAACAATAATACAGCTGGTAGGATTCTAAACAATAATATAAATAATAGAGCTGGTAGGATTCTAAACAGTAATAGAAATAATAGAGCTGGTAGGATTCTAAACAGTAATAGAAATAATAGAACTGGTAGGATTCTAAACAGTAATAGAAATAATAGAACTGGTAGGATTCTAAACAGTAATATAAATAATAGAACTGGTAGGATTTTAAACAATAATAGAGCTGGTAGGATTCTAAACAATAATATAAATAAAATATCTGGTAGGATTCTAAACAGTAATAGAGCTGGTAGGATTCTAAATAATAATAGAACTGGTAGGATTCTAAACAATAATAGAGCTGGTAGGATTCTAAACAGTAATAGAGCTGGTAGGATTCTAAGCAATAATATAAACTGCTTGGATTCTAAACGTAATAGAGCTGGTAGGATTCTAAACAGTAATAGAATAATAGAACTGGTAGGATTCTAAACAGTATCCAGTCTGACCTCCACGTGTTCCTGTAATGAGCTGTCTCCTCCCCTCTGACCTCCCGTGTTCCTGTAATGAGCTGTCTCCTCCAGTCTGACCTCTACGTGTTCCTGTAATGAGCTGTCTCCTCCCCTCTGACCTCCACGGTGTTCCTGTAATGAGCTGTCTCCTCCAGTCTGACCTCTCCACGAGTGTTCTGTAATGAGCTGTCTCCTCCCCTCTGACCTCCACGGTGTTCTCTGTAATGAGCTGTCTCCTCCCCTCTGACCTCCACAGTGTTCCTGTAATGAGCTGTCTCCTCCCCTCTGACCTCCAATGTTACTGTAATGAGCTGTCTCCTCCCCTCTGACCTCCACTGTGTTCCGTGTAATGAGCTGTCTCCTCCAGTCTGACCTCTCCACGGTGTTCCTGTAATGAGCTGTCTCTCTCCAGTCTGACCTCTCCGGTGTTCCTGTAATGAGCTGTCTCCTCCCCTCTGAACTCTCTACGGTGTTCCTGTAATGAGCTGTCTCCTCCCCTCTGACCTCCACGGTGTTACTGTAATGAGCTGTCTCCTCCCCTCTGACCTCCACGGTGTTCCTGTAATGAGCTGCCTCCTCCAGTCTGACCTCTCCACAGTGTTCCTGTAATGAGCTGTCTCCTCCCCTCTGACCTCCACGGTGTTCCTGTAATGAGCTGTCTCCTCCAGTCTGACCTCTACGGTGTTCCTGTAATAAGCTGTCTCCTCCAGTCTGACGTCTCCACAGTGTTCTTGTAATGAGCTGTCTCCTCCCCTCTGACCTCCACGGTGTTCCTGTAATGAGCTGTCTCCTCCCCTCTGACCTCCACAGTGTTCCTGTAATGAGCTGTCTCCTCCCCTCTGACCTCCCAGGTGTTCTGTAATGAGATGTCTCCTCCCCTCTGACCTCCACGGTGTTCCTGTAATGAGCTGTCTCCTCCAGTCTGACCTCTCCACGGTGTTACTGTAATGAGCTGTCTCCTCCCCTCTGACCTCCACTGTGTTCCTGTAATGAGCTGTCTCCTCCAGTCTGACCTCTCCACGGTGTTCCTGTAATGAGCTGTCTTCTCCAGTCTGACCTCTACGGTGTTCCTGTAATGAGCTGTCTCCTCCAGTCTGACCTCTACGGTGTTCCTGTAATGAGCTGTCTCCTCCCCTCTGACCTCCACGGTGTTACTGTAATGAGCTGTCTCCTCCCCTCTGACCTCCACGGTGTTCCTGTAATGAGCTGCCTCCTCCAGTCTGACCTCTCCACAGTGTTCCTGTAATGAGCTGTCTCCTCCCTCTGACCTCCACGGTGTTCCTGTAATGAGCTGTCTCCTCCAGTCTGACCTCCACGGTGTTCCTGTAATAAGCTGTCTCCTCCAGTCTGACTCTCCACAGTGTTCTGTAATGAGCTGTCTCCTCCCCTCTGACCTCCACGGTGTTCCTGTAATGAGCTGTCTCCTCCCCTCTGACCTCCACAGTGTTCCTGTAATGAGCTGTCTCCTCCCTCTACCTCCAAGGTGTTACTGTAATGAGCTGTCTCCTCCCCTCTGACCTCCACTGTGTTCCTGTAATGAGCTGTCTCCTCCAGTCTGACCTCTCCACGGTGTTCCGTAATGAGCTGTCTCCTCCAGTCTGACCTCTACGGTGTTCCTGTAATGAGCTGTCTCCTCCAGTCTGACCTCTCCACGGTGTTCCTGTAATGAGCTGTCTCCTCCACTCTGACCTCTCCACGGTGTTCCTGTAATGAGCTGTCTCCTCCAGTCTGACCTCTCCACAGTGTTCCTGTAATGAGCTGTATCGTCCCCTCTGACCTCCACGGTGTTCCTGTAATGAGCTGTCTCCTCCCCTCTGACCTCTCCACGGTGTTCCTGTAATGAGCTGTCTCCTCCAGCTGACCTCTCCACAGGTTCCTGTAAGAGCTGTATCCTCCCCTCGACCTCCACGTGTCCTGTAATGAGCTGTCTCCTCCTCTGACATCCACGTGTTCCTGTAATGAGCTGTCTCCTCCCTCTGACCTCCACGTGTTCCTGTAATGAGCTGTCTCCTCCCCTCGACCTCCACGTGTTCCTGTAATGAGCTGTCTCCTCCCCTGACCTCCACGTGTTCCTGTAATGAGCTGTCCTCCTCATCTGACCTCTCCACGGTTCCTGTAATGAGCTGTCTCCTCCATCTGACCTCTACGGTGTTCCTGTAATGAGCTGTCTCCTCCCCTCTGACTCTCTACGTGTTCCTGTAATGAGCTGTCTCCTCCCTCTACCTGCACCCACGGTGTTCTGTAATGAGCTGTCTCCTCCCCTCTGACCTCCACGGTGTTCCTGTAATGAGCTGTCCTCCTCCATCTGACCTCTCCACAGTGTTCCTGTAATGAGCTGTCTCCTCCCCTCTGACCTCCACGGTGTTCCTGTAATGAGCTGTCCTCCTCCAGTCTGACCTCTACGGTGTTCCTGTAATAGCTGTCTCTCCAGTCTGACTCTCCACAGTGTTCTGTAATGAGCTGTCTCCTCCCCTCTGACCTCCACGGTGTTCCTGTAATGAGCTGTTCTCCTCCCTCTGACCTCCACAGTGTTCCTGTAATGAGCTGTCTCCTCCCTCTGACCTCCAGGTGTTCCTGTAATGAGCTGTCTCCTCCCTCTGACCTCTACGGTGTTCCTGTAATGAGCTGTCTCCTCCAGTCTGACCTCCACGGTGTTCTGTAATGAGCTGTCTCCTCCCTCTGACCTCCACGTGTTCCTGTAATGAGCTGTCTCCTCCAGTCTGACCTCTCCACGGTGTTCCTGTAATGAGCTGTCTCTCCAGTCTGACCCTCCACTAGGTGTTCCTGTAATGAGCTGTCTCCTCCCTCTGAACTCTCACGGTGTTCCTGTAATGAGCTGTCTCCTCCCTCTGACTCCACGGTGTTCTGTAATGAGCTGTCTCTCCCCTCTGACCTCCACGGTGTCCTTAATGAGCTGCCCTCCCAGTCTGACCTCTCAGTGTTCCTGTAATGAGCTGTCTCCTCCCCTCTGACCTCCACGGTGTTCCTGTAATGAGCTGTCTCCTCCAGTCTGACCTCTCACGGTGTTCCTGTAATGACTGTCTCCTCCAGTCTGACGTCTCCACAGTGTTCTGTAATGAGCTGTCTCCTCCCTCTGACCTCCACGGTGTTCCTGTAATGAGCTGTCTCTCTCCCCTCTGACCTCCACAGTGTTCCTGTAATGAGCTGTCTCCTCCCCTCTGACCTCAAGGTGTTCTGTAATGAGCTGTCTCCTCCCTCTGACTCTCCACTGTGTTCCTGTAATGAGCTGTCTCCTCCACTGACCTCCCACGGTGTTCTGTAATGAGCTGTCTCCTCCAGTCTGACCCTACGGTGTTCCTGTAATGAGCTGTCTCCTCCAGTCTGACCTCCACGGTGTTCCTGTAATGAGCTGTCTCCTCCACTCTGACCTCTCCACGGTGTTCCTGTAATGAGCTGTCTCCTCCAGTCTGACCTCCACAGTGTTCCTGTAATGAGCTGTATCGTCCCCTCTGACCTCCACGTGTTCCTGTAATGAGCTTTCTCCTCCCTCTGACCTCTCCACGGTGTTCCTGTAATGAGCTGTCTCCTCCAGTCTGACCTCTCCCAGTGTTTCCTGTAATGAGCTGTTCCTCCCCTGACCTCCACAGTGTTCCTGTAATGAGCTGTCTCCTCCTCTGACCTCCACGGTGTTCCTGTAATGAGCTGTCTCCTCCCTCTGATTCCACAGTGTTCCTGTAATGAGCTGTCCTCCTCCTCTGACCTACACAGTGTTCCGTAATGAGCTGTCTCCTCCCCTCTGACCTCCACGTGTTCCTGTAATGAGCTGTCTCCTCCCTCTGACCTCTCACGGTGTTCCTGTAATGAGCTGTCTCCTCCAGTCTGACCTCTCCACGGTGTTCCTGTAATGAGCTGTCTCCTTCCTCTACCTCTCACAGTGTTCCTGTAATGAGCTGTCTCCTCCCCTCTGAATCCACGTGTTCCTGTAATGAGCTGTCTCCTCCCTCTGACCTCCACGGTGTTCCTGTAATGAGCTGTCTCCTCCGTCTGACTCTCCACAGTGTTCCTGTAATGAGCTGTCCCTCCCTCTGAACTCTCACGGTGTTCCTGTAATGAGCTGTCTCTCCCCCCTCTGACCTCCACGGTGTTACTGTAATGAGCTGTCTCCTCCCTCTGACCTCCACGGTGTCCTGTAATGAGCTGCCTCCTCCAGTCTGACTCTCCACAGTGTTCCTGTAATGAGCTGTCTCCTCCCCTCTGACCTCCACGTGTTACTGTAATGAGCTGTCTCCTCCAGTCTGACCTCTACGGTGTTCCTGTAATGAGCTGTCTCCTCCCCTCTACCTCCACGGTGTTCCTGTAATAAGCTGTCTCCTCCAGTCTGACGTCTCCACAGTGTTCTTGTAATGAGCTGTCTCCTCCCCTCTGACCTCCACGGTGTTACTGTAATGAGCTGTCTCCTCCCTCTCGACCTCCACGTGTTCCTGTAATAAGCGTGTCCTCCAGTCTGACTCTCCACATGTTCCTGTAATGAGCTGTCTCCTCACCTCTGACCTCCCGGTGTTCCTGTAATGAGCTGTCTCCTCCCCTCTGACCTCCAAGGTGTTACTGTAATGAGCTGTCTCCTCCCTCTGACCTCCACTGTGTTCCTGTAATGAGCTGTCTCCCTCCAGTCTGACCTCTCCACGGTGTTCCTGTAATGAGCTGTCTCCTCCAGTCTGACCTCTACGGTGTTCCTGTAATGAGCTGTCTCCTCCAGTCTGACCTCTCCACGGTGTTCCTGTAATGAGCTGTCTCCTCCACTCTGACCTCTCCACGGTGTTCCTGTAATGAGCTGTCTCTCCAGTCTGACCTCTTCACAGTGTTCCTGTAATGAGCTGTATCGTCCCCTCTGACCTCCACGGTGTTCTGTAATGAGCTGTCTCCTCACCTCTGACTCCACGTGTTCTAATGAGCTGTCTCCTCCCCTCTGACCTCCACGGTGTTCCTGTAATGAGCTGTCTCCTCCAGTCTGACCTCTCCACAGTGTTCCTGTAATGAGCTGTATCCTCCCCTCTGACCTCCACAGTGTTCCTGTAATGAGCTGTCTCCTTCCCTCTGACCTCCACGTGTTCCTGTAATGAGCTGTCTCCTCCCCTCTGATTTCCGTGTTCCTGTAATGACGCTGTCTCCTCCCTCTGACCTACACGGTGTTCCTGTAATGAGCTGTCCTCCCTCACTCTGACCTCCACGGTGTCCTGTAATGAGCTGTCTCCTCCCCTCTGACCTCTCCACAGGTGTTCCTGTAATGAGCTGTCTCCTCCAGTCTGACCTCTCCACGGTGTTCCTGTAATGAGCTGTCTCCTCCCTCTACCTCTCACAGTGTTCCTGTAATGAGCTGTCTCCTCCCCTCTGAATCCACGTGTTCCTGTTATGAGCTGTCTCCTCCCCTCTGACCTCCACGGTGTTCCTGTAATGAGCTGTCTCCTCCATCTGACCTCTCCACGTGTTCCTGTAATGAGCTGTCTCCTCCCCTCTGACCTCTCACGGTGTTCCTGTAATGAGCTGTCTCCTCCCCTCTGAACTCTCTACGGTGTTCCTGTAATGAGCTGTCTCCTCCTCTGACCTCCCACGGTGTTACTGTAATGAGCTGTCTCCTCCCCTCTGACCTCCACGGTGTTCCTGTAATGAGCTGCTCCTCCAGTCTGACCTCTCCACAGTGTTCCTGTAATGAGCTGTCTCCTCCCCTCGACCTCCACGGTGTTCTGTAATGAGCTGTCTCCTCCAGTCTGACCTCTACGGTGTCCTGTAATGAGCTGTCTCCTCCCCTCTGACCTCCAACGGTGTTCCTGTAATAAGCTGTCTCCTCCAGTCTGACGTC